>NC_135882.1:45101302-45104348 GCF_964194155.1 Cetorhinus maximus | reverse complement strand
TCTCTCTCACATACACACGCTCTCTCACATACACACGCTCTCTCACATACACACGCACTCTGACGCTCTCGCTCACATACACTCTCTCTCACACACGCTCATACTATCTCTCTCTCACACATACTCACATATACACACACACTCTCTCCCACACACGCACACTCTCTCCCTCATACTCTCTCTCTCTCATGCTCTCTCTCTCTCATATTGTCTATCATTCTCTCTCTCATACTCTCCCTCACACACACACAGACACAGACTCTCACACTCTCTCTCTCTCTCTCACTCACACACACAGACTCTCCCTCCATATCTCTCTGACACACACACTCTCTCTCATACACACTCACTCCCTCTCCCTACCTTGCACACACACTCTCTTTCTATCTATCTCACGTGCCCGTGCACACACTCTCTCTATCTCTCACACACACACTCACTCTCATACTCTCTCTATCTCACGTGCGCGCACACGCACGCTCTCTCTCTCTCACACACACACTCACTCTCATTCTCTATCTCACGTGCACGCACACGCACGCTCTCTCTCTCACACACACACTCACTCTCATTCTCTCTCTCTCATTCTCCCTCACTAACACACAAACACAGATACTCTCTCACACACACAGACGCTCCCTCTGTATCTCTCTGAGGCACACACTTTCTCTCTCACACACACACTCTCTCTCTCTCTCCCTCTCATACACACTCACTTTCTCACACACACACACTCTCTCTGACTCTCTCCCTCTCTATCTCATGCACACACTCTATATCTCACGCACACACTCTCTCTCTATCTCACACACACTCTCTATCTCTCTCTCTCACAATTTCTCTCACACTCTCTATCTCTCTCTAGCACACACTCTCTCTCTCACACACACTCTCTCTCTCACACGCTCTCTCTAGCACACACACTCTCTCTCTCTCTCTCTCTCACACACACTCTCTAGCACCACTCTCTCTATCTCTGACACATGCTCTCTATCTCTCACATTCTCTCTCTATCTCACACACACACTCCATCTCTCACACACACTCTCTCTCCCTCTCTCTCTCTCATACACTCTCTCTCTCACACACACTCTCTCTCTATCTTGCACACAAACTCATTCTCTATATCTCTCACACACACACTCTCTCTCACACTCAATCTCTCACACTCACTCTCACTCACATACACACTTGCTCTCTCTCGCACAGACACACGCTATCTCTCTCATTCTCTATTTCTCACACACACTCTCCCTCTATTTCTCACACACTCTCTCTCTCCTCTCATACACATACACTCTCACTCTCTCTCTCACACTCTCTTTGACTCTCTCTCCCTCTCTATCTCATGCACACACTCTATATCTCAGGCACACACACACGCTCTATCTCTCTCACAAGCTCTCTCTCTATCTTGCACACACTCTCACTCTATCTCTCTCACACACACACACACTCTCTGACTCTCCCTCTCTATCTCACGCACACACTCTCTCTCTATATCTCACGCACACACACACTATCTCTCACACACTCCCTCACACTCCCTCACTCTCCCTCACTCTCCCTCACTCTCTCTCACTCTCTCACACTCTCTCTCACACTCTCTCTCACACTCTCTCTCTCTCACACACTCCCTCTCTCTCACACACTATCTCTCCCTCTCTATCTCTCACACACACTCTCCCTCTATCTCTCACACACTCTCTCTCTCTCTCACTCTCCTCCCACACACATACACTCTCACTCTCTCTCTCTCTCACACACTCTGACTCTCTCTCCCTCTCTATCTCACACACACGCTCTATCTCTCTCACATGTTCTCTCTCTCTATCTTTCACACACTCTCACTCTCTATCTCTCTCACACACTCTCCCTCTATCTCACACACACACTCTCTATATCTCACGCACACACACACTATCTCTCACACACTCCCTCACTCTCTCACACTCTCTCTCTCACACTCTCTCTCTCACACTCTCTCTCTCACACTCTCTCTCACACTCTCTCTCACACTCTCTCACACTCTCTCTCTCACACTCTCTCTCTCACACTCTCTCTCTCACACTCTCTCTCTCACACACTCTCTCACACTCTCTCACACACTCTCTCTCACTCTCTCACACTCTCTCTCTCTCACACATTCTCTCTCACACACTCTTTCTAACACACTCTCTTTCTCACACACTCTCACACACTCACACTCTCTCTCTCACGCTCTCTCTCACACTCTCTCTCACACTCTCTCATACTCTCTCTCACACACTCTCTCACACACTCTCTCACACTCTCTCTCTCACACACTCTCTCTCTCACACACTCTCTCACACACTCTCTTTCTCACACACTCTCTTTCTCACACACTCTCTCTCATACTCTCTCTCACACACTCTCTCTCACACTCACACACACACTCTCTCTCTCACACATTCACTCTCTCTCTGTCTCACACACACTCTCTCTCTCACACACACTCTCTCCCTACCGTGCACACACACACTATCTCTCTCGCACACACACACTCACTCTCTCACACTCTCTCACATACACTCTCTCTCACATACACACTCTCTCTCACATACACATGCTCTCTCACGCTCTCGCTCACACACACTCTCTCACACACGCTCATACTATCTCTCTCTCACACACACTTACATATACACACACACTCTCATACTCTCTCTTTCATACTCTCTCTCATATTTTCTCTCTCTCATACTCTCTCTCATACTCTCCCTCACACACACACAGACACAAACTCTCACACTCTCTCACTCACTCACACACAGACTCTCCCTCCGTATCTCTCTGACACACACACTCTCTCATACACACTCACTCTCTCTCCCTACCTTGCACACTCTCTTTCTATCTAACGTGCGTGCGCACACACGCTCTCTCTCTATCTCTCACACACACTCTCTCTCATACTCTCTATCTCACGTGTGCGCACACACACGCTCTCTATCCCTCACACACACACTCACTCTCACATTCTCTCATACTCTCCCTCACTAACACACAAACACAGACACTATCT
>NC_135882.1:44808802-45096302 GCF_964194155.1 Cetorhinus maximus | reverse complement strand
TCTCTCTCCCTACCATGCACACACACACACACTCTCTCTTTCTATCTCTCTCGCGCACACACTCTCTCTCACACACACACTCTCATACTCTCTCATACTCTCCCTCACTAACACACAAACACAGACAGTCTCTCTCTCTCACAGACGCTCCCTCTGTATCTCTCTGACACACACACTCTCTCTCTCTCTCACACACATACTCTCTCTCTCTCCCTCTCTCACACACACTCTCTCACACACTCACACTCTCTCTCACTCTCTCTCTCACACTCTCTCTCACACTCTCTCTCACACTCTCTCTCTCTCACACACTCCCTCTCTCACACACACTATCTCTCCCTCTCTATCTCTCACACACACTCTCCCTCTATCTCTCACACACTCTCTCTCTCACTCTCCTCCCACACACATACACTCTCACTCTCTCTCTCACACACTCTGACTCTCTCTCCCTCTCTATCTCACACACACGCTCTATCTCTCTCACATGTTCTCTCTCTCTATCTTTCACACACTCTCACTCTCTATCTCTCTCACACACTCTCCCTCTATCTCACACACACACTCTCTATATCTCACGCACACACACACTATCTCTCACACACTCCCTCACTCTCCCTCACTCTCTCACACTCTCTCTCTCACACTCTCTCTCTCACACACTCTCTCACACACTCTCTCACACACTCTCTCTCACACTCTCTCACACACTCTCTCACACTCTCTCTCTCTCACACATTCTCTCTCACACACTCTTTCTAACACACTCTCTTTCTCACACACTCTCTCTCACACACTCTCTCTCTCACGCTCTCTCTCACGCTCTCTCTCACGCTCTCTCTCACACTCTCTCTCACACTCTCTCACACACTCTCTCACACACTCTCCCACACTCTCTCTCTCACACACTCTCTCACACTCTCTCACACACTCTCTTTCTCACACACTCTCTTTCTCACACACTCTCTTTCTCACACACTCTCTCTCATACTCTCTCTCACACACTCTCTCTCACACTCACACACACACTCTCTCTCTCACACATTCACTCTCTCTCTGTCTCACACACACTCTCTCTCTCACACACACTCTCTCCCTACCGTGCACACACACACTATCTCTCTCGCACACACACACTCACTCTCTCACACTCTCTCACATACACTCTCTCTCACATACACACTCTCTCTCACATACACATGCTCTCTCACGCTCTCGCTCACACACACTCTCTCACACACGTTCATACTATCTCTCTCTCACACACACTTACATATACACACACACTCTCTCTCATACTCTCTCTTTCATACTCTCTCTCATATTTTCTCTCTCTCATACTCTCTCTCATACTCTCCCTCACACACACACAGACACAAACTCTCACACTCTCTCACTCACTCACACACAGACTCTCCCTCCGTATCTCTCTGACACACACACTCTCTCATACACACTCACTCTCTCTCCCTACCTTGCACACTCTCTTTCTATCTATCTCACGTGCGTGCGCACACACGCTCTCTCTCTATCTCTCACACACACTCACTCTCACACTCTCTCTCATACTCTCCCTCACTAACACACAAACACAGACACTATCTCTCACATACACACACGCTCCCTCTGTATCTCTCTGAGACACACACTTTCTCTCTCTCTCACACACTCACTCTCTCCCTCTCTCACACACACACACACACACTCTCTGACTCTCTCCCTCTCTATCTCATGCACACACTCTCTATATCTCACGCACACACTCTCTCTCTATCTCTCACACACACTCTCGATCTCTCTCTCACACACTCTCTATCTCTCTCACACGCTCTCTCTAGCACCCACACTCTCTCTCTCTCTCTCACACGCTCTCTAGCACACACACCCTCTATCTCTTACACACTCTCACTCACTCTCACTCTCCTCTCACACACATACACTCTCACTCTCTCTCTCACACACTCTCTGACTCTCTCCCTCTCTATCTCACACACACATGCTCTATCTCTCACACGTTCTCTCTCTCTATCTTGCACTCACTCTCACTCTCTATCTCTCACACAGACACAATCTCTGAGTCTCTCTCCCTCTCTATCTCACGCACACACTCTCTATATCTCATGCACACACACACACTCTCTCTACCACTCACACACTCTCTCACTCTATCCCTCACTCTCCCTCACTCTCCCTCACTCTCCCTCACTCTCTCTCACTCTCCCTCACTCTCTCGCTCTCACTCTCTCACACTCTCTCTCTCACACACTCTCTCTCTCACACACTCTCTCACACACTCTCTCTCTCACACGCACACTCCCTCTCACACACACTCTCTCCCTACCGTGCACACACACACTCTCTATCTCTCTTGCGCACACACACACTCACTCTCTCACACTCCTCCTCACTCTCTCATATACACACGCTCTCTCGCTCACACACACTCTCTCACACACGCTCATACTATCTCTCTCTCACACACACTCTCTCCCTCTCTCTCTCACACACACACACTCTCTCTCATACTCTCTCTATCTCACGTGCGCGCGCGCACACACTCTCTCTCACACACACACTCTCATACTCTCTCATACTCTCCCTCACTAACACACAAACACAGACAGTCTCTCTCTCTCACAGACGCTCCCTCTGTATCTCTCTGACACACACACTCTCTCTCTCTCTCTCTCTCACACACACTCTCTCACACACTCACACTCTCTCTCACACTCTCTCTCACACTCTCTCTCACACTCTCTCTCACACTCTCTCACACTCTCTCTCACACTCTCTCACTCACTCACTCACTGTCTCACACACACTCTCAGACACACACTCACTCTCTCGCTCTTTCTCTCTCACTCTCTCTCGCTTTCTTACTCTCTAACATTCCTTCTCTCTCACACACTCTCTCTCTCCCTACCATGCACACACACACACACTCTCTCTTTCTATCTCTCTCGCGTACACACTCTCTCACACTCTCATGCTCTTTCTCTCACACTCTCTCTCACATACACACTCTCTCTCGCTGTCTCACACTCTCTCGCTCACACACTCTCTCTCTCACACTCACTCTCTCTCTCTCACACTCACTCTCTCTCTCTCTCACACACACTCTCTCTCTCACACGCACACTCCCTCTCACACACACTCTCTCCCTACCGTGCACACACACACTCTCTATCTCTCTTGCGCACACACACACTCACTCTCTCACACTCCTTCTCACTCTCTCATATACACACGCTCTCCCGCTCACACACACTCTCTCACACACGCTCATACTATCTCTCTCTCTCACACACACTCTCTCCCTCTCTCTCTCACACACACACACACTCTCTCTCATACTCTCTCTATCTCACGTGCGCGCGCGCACACACTCTCTCTCTCACACACACACTCTCATACTCTCTCATACTCTCCCTCACTAACACACAAACACAGACAGTCTCTCTCTCTCACAGACGCTCCCTCTGTATCTCTCTGACACACACACTCTCTCTCTCTCTCACACACACACTCTCTCTCTCTCCCTCTCTCACACACACTCTCTCACACACTCACACTCTCTCTCACACTCTCTCTCACACTCTCTCTCACACTCTCTCTCACACTCTCTCACACTCTCTCTCACACTCTCTCTCACTCTCTCTCTTACTCACTCACTGTCTCACACACACTCTCAGACACACACTCACACACTCACTCTCTCGCTCTTTCTCTCTCACTCTCTCTCGCTTTCTTACTCTCTAACATTCCTTCTCTCTCACACACTCTCTCTCTCCCTACCATGCACACACACACACACTCTCTCTTTCTATCTCTCTCGCGTACACACTCTCTCACACTCTCACGCTCTTTCTCTCACACTCTCTCTCACATACACACTCTCTCTCGCTGTCTCACACTCTCGCTCATTCACACACTCATTCTCACACATACACTCTCTCACACACACACTATCTCACACACACACGCTCTCTATGTCTCTCTCACACATACACACATACTGTCTCACACACGCACACATACTCTGTCTCACACATGCACACATACTCTTGTCTCACACACGCACACATACGCTGTCTCACACACGCACACACACTTTGTCTCACACACACGCACACACTTTGTCTCACACACACGCACACCCTCTGTCTCACACACGCGCACACCCTCTGTCTCACACACGTGCACACCCTCTGTCTCACACACGCGCACACCCTCTGTCTCACACACGCGCACACCCTCTGTCTCACACACGCGCACACCCTCTGTCTCACACACGCGCACACCCTCTGTCTCACACACGCGCACACCCTCTGTCTCACACACGCGCACACCCTCTGTCTCACACACGCGCACACCCTCTGTCTCACACACGCGCACACCCTCTGTCTCTCACACGCGCACACCCTCTGTCTCACACACGCGCACACCCTCTGTCTCACACACGCGCACACCCTCTGTCTCACACACGCACCCACCCTCTATCTCACACACGCACCCACCCTCTATCTCACACACGCACCCACCCTCTGTCTCACACACGCACACACCCTCTGTCTCACACACGCACACACCCTCTGTCTCACACACGCACACACCCTCTGTCTCACACACGCACACACCCTCTGTCTCACACACGCACACACCCTCTGTCTCACACACGCACACACCCTCTGTCTCACACACGCACACACCCTCTGTCTCACACACGCACACACCCTCTGTCTCACACACGCACACACCCTCTGTCTCACACACGCACACACCCTCTGTCTCTCACACGCACACACCCTCTGTCTCACACACGCACACACCCTCTGTCTCACACACGCACACACCCTCTGTCTCACACACGCACACACCCTCTGTCTCACACACGCACACACCCTCTGTCTCTCACACGCACACACCCTCTGTCTCTCACACGCACACACACACTCTATCTCTGTCTCACACACACACTATCTTTCTTGCACACACACACTCTCACTCTCACACATGCGTTCTCTCTCTCACACACACTCTATCTCTCTCCCTATCTCTCACACACTCTCCCTCTCTCATTATCTCTCACTCTCTCTCTCACACACAGTCTCTCTCACTCTCTCCTCTCACACACACTCTCACACTCTCACACACACACTCTCACTCTCACACACACACACTCTGACTCTCCCTTTCTCTATCACGCACACTCTGTATCTCTCACACACATGCTCTCTCACACACGCTCTATCTCTCTAACGCACACACTCTATCTCTCACACACGCACTCTCTCTCTCTATCTTGCACACACTCACTCTCTATTTCTCTCTCTCTCACACACTCTCACACACACACACACACACACTCTCTCTATCTCTCATACACACTCACTCTCTCTCACACTCTATCTCTCACACACACACTCGCTCTCTATCACACACACATATTCTCCATCTCTCTCTCTCACACACACATACATGCGCTCTCTCTCTCGCTCACACACATACTCTCACACACAAACACACATACACATTCTCTCACACTCTGTCTCTCTCACTCTCACTCACACACACACACACACACTCTCTCTCTCATAGAATCACACAGTGCAGGAGGCCCTTCGGCCCATCGAGTCTGCACCGACATGTGAGAAACACCTGACCTACCTACCTTATCCCATTTACCAGCACTTGGCCCATAGCCTTGAATGTTATGATGTGCCAAGTGCTCATCCAGGTACTTTTTAAAGGATGTGAGGCAACCCGTGTCCACCACCCCCCCAGGCAGTGCATTCCAGACCGTCATCACCCTCTGGGTAAAAATGTTTTCCTCACATCCCTCCTAAACCTCCTGCCCCTCACTTTGAACTTCTGTCCCCTCGTGACTGACCCTTCAACTAAGGGGAACAGCTCTCCCTATCCACCCCGTCCATGCCCCTCATAATCTTGTACACCTCGATCAGGTTGCCCCTCAGTCTTCTCTGCACCAACAAAAACAACCCAAGTCTATCCAACCTCTCTTCATAACTTATACACACTCTCTATCTATCTCTCTCGTACGCAGACGCTTTCTCTCTCTCTCACACACGCGCTCTCTATTGCTCTCTCTCTCGCACGTGTGCCCACTCTCTATCTCTCTCTCTCGTACGCGCCCGCTCTCTCTCTCCCGCGCGCGCACCCGCTCTCTCGCGCCCACTGTCTCTCTTGCGCCCACTCTCTCTCTCTCTCTCCTGCCCGCTCTCTCTCTCTCCCGCCCGCGCTCTCTCTCTCTCTCCCACCCGCCCACTCTCTCTCTCTCCCGCCCGCTCTCTCTCTCTCTCTCTCCCGCCCGCTCTCTCTCTCTCTCTGCCGCCCGCCCGCTCTCTCTCTCTCTCTCTGCCGCCCGCCCGCTCTCTCTCCCTGCCGCCCGCCCGCTCTCTCTCTCTCTCTCTCTCTGCCGCCCACCCGCTCTCTCTCTCTCTCTGCCGCCCACCCGCTCTCTCTCTCTCTCTCTCTGCCGCCCGCCCGCTCTCTCTCTCTCACGCGCCCGCTCTCTCTCTCTCTCGCGCGCCCGCTCTCTATCTCTCTCGCGCGCCCGCTCTCTCTCTCTCTCTCTGCCGCCCGCCCGCTCTCTCTCTCTCTCTCTGCCGCCCGCCCGCTCTCTCTCTCTCTCTGCCGCCCGCCCGCTCTCTCTCTCTCTCTGCCGCCCGCCCGCTCTCTCTATCTCGCGCGCCCGCTCTCTCTATCTCGCGCGCCCGCTCTCTCTCTCTCGCGCGCCCGCTCTCTCTCTCTCGCGCGCCCGCTCTCTCTCTCTCTCGCGCGC
This sequence comes from Cetorhinus maximus, assembly GCF_964194155.1. NCBI lineage: Eukaryota > Metazoa > Chordata > Chondrichthyes > Lamniformes > Cetorhinidae > Cetorhinus > Cetorhinus maximus. Next base: position 45,089,500 of record NC_135882.1, on the reverse strand, counting down.
CCGCTCTCTCTCTCTCTCGCGCGCCCGCTCTCTCTCTCGCGCGCCCGCTCTCTCTCTCTCTCGCGCGCCCGCTCCCTCTCTCGCGCGCCCGCTCTCTCTCTCTCTCGCGCTCCCGCTCTCTCTCTCTCTCGCGCGCCCGCTCTCTCTCTCGTGCGCCCGCTCTCTCTCTCTCTGCCGCCCGCCCGCTCTCTCTCTCTCGCGCGCCCGCTCTCTCTCTCTCTCGCGCGCCCGCTCTCTCTCTCTCTCTCGCGCGCCCGCTCTCTCTCTCTCTCGCGCGCCCGCTCTCTCTCTCTCTCGCGCGCCCGCTCTCTCTCTCTCTCGCGCGCCCGCTCTCTCTCTCGCGCGCCCGCTCTCTCTCTCTCTTTCGCGCGCCCGCTCTCTCTCTCTCTCTCTTTCGCGCGCCCGCTCTCTCTCTCTCTCTTTCGCGCGCCCGCTCTCTCTCTCTCTCTTTCGCGCGCCCGCTCTCTCTCTCTCTCTTTCGCGCGCCCGCTCTCTCTCTCTCGCGCGCCCGCTCTCTCTCTCTCGCGCGCCCGCTCTCTCTCTCTCGCGCGCCCGCTGTCTCTCTCGCGCGCGCCCGCTGTCTCTCTCGCGCGCGCCCGCTGTCTCTCTCGCGCGCGCCCGCTGTCTCTCTCGCGCGCGCCCGCTGTCTCTCTCGCGCCCGCTCTCTCTCTCTCTCTCTCGCGCGCCCGCTCTCTCTCTCTCTCTCGCGCGCCCGCTCTCTCTCTCACTCTCTCGCGCGCCCGCTCTCTCTCTCTCTCTCTCTCTCGCGCGCCCGCTCTCTCTCTCTCTCTCTCTCTCGCGCGCCCGCTCTCTCTCTCTCTCTCGCGCGCCCGCTCTCTCTCTCTCTCTCGCGCGCCCGCTCTCTCTCTCTCTCTCGCGCGCCCGCTCTCTCTCTCTCTCACGCGCCCTCTCGCACGAGCGCCCTCTCTCACGAGCGCCCGCTCTTGCTCTCCCTCTCTCTCTCGCGTGCGCGCGCCCGCTCTTTCTCACGTGTGCGTGCCCATGCTCTCTCTGCCGCTGGCGCGACCGCGCTCTCTATCTCTCGCACGCGACCACTCTCTCTATCTCGCTCTCTCGCGTGCACCCAGGCTCTATCTCGCTCGTGCCTGATCTCTTTCTCGCGCACCCGCGCTCAATCTCTCTCCCTCTCTCGCGCGCACCCACACTCTATCTCTCTCTCGCACGCACCCACGCTCTATCTCTCTCTCGCGCGCACCCACGCTCTATCTCTCACGCGCCCGATCTCCCTCTCTCGCGCCCACGCTCTCTCTCTCTGGTTCTCTCTCTCACGCGCGCGCGCTCTCTGTCTCTCGCATGCTTTCTCTCACATGCACCCACGCTCTATGTCTCTCTCTCGCGCACACCCACACTCTATATCTCTTGCGCCCGATCTCTCTCTCTTGCACCCGCGCGCTCTCTCTCTCTCGCGCTCTCTCTCTCTCTCGTGCTCTCTCTCTCTCACGCGCTCTCTCTCGTGTGCACGCACTCCCTCTCTCATGCACAGAGGCTCATGAGTTTACACAGGGATATAGGCAGGTTATGTGAATGGGCAAAAAACTTGGTAGAAGGAATATAACGTGGGAAAATGTGAGGTTATGCACTCTGACAGGAAGAATAGAGGAGCTGAATATTATTTAAATGGAGAAAGACTGGACAAAGCTGCAGCACAGAGGGATTTGAGGGTCCTCATGCATGAATCTCAAAAAGCTAGCATACAAGTTCAGCAGGTAATAGGGAATGCAAATGGAATGTTGGCCTTTATTTCAAAGGGAATGGAGTATAAAAATAGGGAAGTCTTGCTAAAACTATACAAGGCACTATAACTATACAAGTTAGACCACACCTAGAATAATGTGAATAGCTTTGGTCCTCTTATCTAAGGAAAGATACACTGTCATTGGAGGCAGTCCAGAGAAGGTCCACGAGGTTGATCACGGGTATGGAGGGATTTTCTTATGAGGAGAGGTTGAGTAGGTTGGGCCTGTACGCATTGGAGTTTAGAAGAATGAGAGGTAACCTTATTGAAACATAAAATATTCTTAGGGGGGCTTGACAGGGTAGATGCTGGGAGGCTGTTTCCCCTTGTGGGAGAGTCTAGGACCAGAGGGCTTAATCTCAGTATAAGGGGTCACCCATTTAGGCAGAAATGAGGAGGAATTTCTTCTCAGAGGATTGTGAATCTGTGAAATTATTTACCCCAGAGGGCTGTAGAGGCTGGGTCATTAAGCATATTCAAAGCTGAGATAGACAGTAAGGGAATCAAGGGTTATGGGGAAAAGGCAGGAAAGTGGAGTTGAGGATTATCAGATCAGCCATGGCAGAGCAGACTCGATGGGCCAAATGGCCTACTTCTGTTCCTAGGTCTATGGTCAAACACAGGAGACAATCAGTCTCTGATTGGAGGAAGAGATCCTTGCAGATCTTTCATTCAACTTGCCTGTAATTTGCAGAGTGAGTCCACGGGCCAGACACAGAGGCTTCAGGGGCTGGGGGTTGGGCAAGCCTGTTCTAACATATCATCCCTCCTCACAGCTGTAATTTTTCCTTTTACCAAAATTGCCACCCCTCCTTTTTAATCCCCCTCTCTATCTCATCTGAAAACCCTGTAACCAGGAATGTTCAGCTGTCCCTCTTTAAGCCATGTTTCTGTAATAGCTATGATATCATACTCCCACATTTCTATCTGTGCCTTCAGCTCACCTGCTTTATTTGCTATACTCCTTGCATTGAAGTATATACCCTCAAGCACCGCCAAACTCTTTGTTTTTATTTTCTAACCCTTGTTTCCTCTGTCTTCCAGACTTATCCATTAAATTTCTGCCTTCCATTTTCATTTCTGATTTTGTGGCAACTACCCTGAGGTCCCGCCCCCTCTGCCAAACTAGTTTAAACTCTCCCCAACAGCACTGTCAAAACATCCCACAAGGAATGTAGTCTCTTAACAGATCAATGCTCTCTACAAAAACTATATGACTGCATCTGAAATGCTTTATAAAACATTTTGCTTTTTAAAAATCCTATCAGTTATCCTCGTATGTTAAAGAAAGATCCAATTCACTACTGGCTGAAAGCATTGTCTTCTTGTAAGATGAAACGTAATTCAAGTGTGACAGCTTAATGCATGGGTTCTTTAAAAAATGGATTTATCCACAATGAAGTATAATCACCTCCAAAGAGTTATTCAAAATGTGATAGTGATAGTTAAGTTAATAAAAATATATGAATAATAACTGACAGGTAATGACCATACAACCTTTCCCACACAATTGCAATATTTTGTGTATCACCACCCAGAAAATGTGAAGATTTCAATGATCAGTTTTAATCATCATTTCCAATTGCAATACCTTGAAATAATTAAATATAATAAATGGGTATGTAGAATAACAATTACTAGTGGACAGAACAGTTACTCTGTTCTATTAGCACCAAAATACAACAATTTGCAGTTCTACAATACACCCTAGAACATACCTCAAAATGCTTTACACTGAAGCAGGAGGGGGAAATTTAAAAATAAAGATTAGATTGGGAAATGAAAGACAACAGAAGAGAAGTGTTTTAGGGTGCTTTTTTAAAAGCAGAGGAAGAGAAATGTATAGAGAGGGTAGGATTGTAGCTGCTAAACAAGGGACCATTAATAATGAAGTGGAAAAAGGGTCAGAAGCTTGGTGTTCGAGCATGTGAGGAATCTTGCAAGAATTTGAAAATTAGGTCAAAAATTTAAATCAACTCCGTAACACTTGTGTCTGAGCCAAGACGAAGGGAGAAAGGCAGTGCTAGCACTCTAACACCCAGCTCATCTCTCCGCCCTTTCCTCCATGGGATACTTAACTCTTCAAAAAAAGAGCCAGCCACAGCCTCGGCCTTGCAGAGCCGCTCCTCGTGAGACTCCACAGCTCTTGCAAAATTGAGTGAGGCTGGATTTGGCTGAAAAATCTGACTCTAACGATCAATTTGCAAGAGTCAGCATATCTGAGCTATGCAAAGTAACTGATGACCAGGCAGAGCTGCAACTTTAACTCTAATGACATAGATTGCAAGCCTATTTAAATACATGAAAGTCGGGAAGTCTCCCAGCTTTTTAAGCTGGCCTTGGTCAATTGAAAATGTCAAATCAGAGATTGACTAATAGATAAAAGCAAAATACTGCGGATGCTGGAAATCTGAAACAAAAACAAAAATAGCTGGAAAAACTCAGCAGGTCTGACAGCATCTGCGGAGAGGAACACAGTTAACGTTTCGAGTCCGAATGACTCTTCATCAGAACTAAGAAATATAGAAATGAGATGAAATATAAGCTGGTTGAGGGGGTGGGAACAGGTAGAGCTGGATAGAGGACCAGTGATAGGCGGAGGCAAAGAAGAGATTGCCAAAGATGTCATAGACAAACGGACAAAGAGGTGTTGACGGTGGTGATATTAGCTGAGGAATTGATTAATAGATTTTTTTTTGTTAGCTAATGGTTTTAAGGTTTACAAAATGAAAATGAAGTTAAGATACAGATAAAAGCAAAATACTGCGGATGCAGGAAATCTGAAACAAAAACAGACCTGCTGAGTTTTTCGAGCATTTTCTTTTTTTCTTAAGAAAAAGATCAGCCATGACCTAATTGAATGGCAAACAAGCTCAAGGAGCTAAATGCCCTACTCTTGTTCCGATATCCCTGTAAGCAGTTCTATATGTTTAAATGGGCGTGCAGGATGGAACTCTGAAATAAAACTGGAAATGCACAGCAGCTGGATTATTCTCTCCAGTGTAAATCTGAGTGTGGCATGCTTCAAATGGTTCACATTTTAAACAAGGCCAGGGACTGTCATTCCACAAACAGACGCTTGGTGGATCTGCTAACAATTGTCCTGAATTCGCCTGATTTGCCTGAAGAGTGGGACCAGCAAAATTCGGGGCGAGGACTTTCTTCCAGTGCGCCAATATATATTTGTCCACATGAAAATCAATTTTAGAGAGATGAGTATTACATATAAAAAAGGGCATAATTAAGATCTGGTGGATCTATTTGCAATTTCAGCGACGAGTTAACTTGTTATAAAATTGTTGTGCCAATAACCACACTAGAAAGCTCAGCAAATTGACGAAACGAATTGTCCAAAGTGGTACAGAACTGCATTTTAAAAATCCAATACACTCAACAGTAAGTAAAAATGTGCAGTCTCAATTGGTGTTCAAAATAGATTTAAAATGAAATTGCTGGGCCATTCAAAATTGCAACCAGATTCTGAACATTTAAGAGGACTTGCTAAGAGTTTGCTGATGACACACAGTTGTTGAAAAGTTATACTTTTTACCCCTAAGGAAGTTATAGGCCCAGCACGAAATCCGCCCGCGGGGCTGCTGTGGCTTGTGGAAATGCAATAACCACAGAAATGGAACGGGTTGAAGCTCGTTAAAATTACTGACCCATGGGAGGAACTGAAAAGCGAGTCTCTGATTCCATTGCCCACTCTGTCTCGCTCCAGCCCCTCATTTGACTTGATAATAATCGGTAATGTCGGCTTTTTCCCTGCAAATTCCTTCATCAGACCCGTTACAAACGGATCCACGGATCTGGTCTGGTCTGTCCACAGAACTGTTCTGTGTTTCCAGCGGGTTTTTTTAGGATATTTTGTTCCCAGCATCTGTTTTAATCATCATTACTTGAACCTGTTTGCAAAACATTTATAGTTTCTTGCAGAGAGGCAGAGTTAGTTGTGCCATGGTTTTGTTTTGAAAGGGGAGTGTGAAAGTTTAAGATGACATGCCAACACATATGGCATTTCCCATCCCGATCGCCAGCGAGGGAGAGAAAGAGAAACTACAATCTGGGTTCGTGAAGTTAAACGGCGCTTGAAAGAAAGCTGAGTCAGAAAGATAATGTTCATTCGCGTTCTTCTAGTAACTGAATAGTTCCGTTTAGGATGGAGCATTAAGCTCCGTAGCTCTGTCGAACAAGGTAAGTAATACAACCAGGAGGAAGGACATTCTTACCGGAGATAGCTATTGCTGCTGGGGTATTGATGATATTGTTCGGGTTGCGAGTGCCAGAAAAGCATCTTGTGGTGTGATCCGGAGAGTTCAGACGAGTGGTCACTGAAACAAGAGAAGAAAGCTCTTGAGATTCCCGATGAGTTAACCTGTACCTGGCGCTCTCCCTGGGACCCGCTGGCGACTTTATCATCTTTACCTGACGCCAGTTAGAGCAGGCAAACCCAATAGGGCTGGGGAAGAAAAACTGCCCAATCACAAAAGCACTGAGGCGTGTGCTGTAAAGACATAGGCACAAATACCTATATTTAGATATGTTCATACCTATACTATTTTACTTTTTGAAATTTAAACTCCATATCCCTTAGATTCGTCAGTTTTCACTGCTCATCAAAATCGTGCGTTGTAGCTTTCAAACGATACAGCAACTGCGATGCAAAGCAGCTCCGAGCAAACCTGCGATTTGTGATGTACATTTCTCTCTTGGGATCGCCCTTTAGAATCATGGAAGGACACCGTGCAGAAAGAGGCCAATTGGCCAATAGTGCCCGTGGGTGGAGCTCGCCAGTTAATACCAAACCACTGCCCTTTCCCCATTGCCCTGTAAAATGTCCTCCCTTAAATATTTAGACAATTCTCCTTTTGATGTTAATATTGAATCTACTTCCATCACCCTCCCATACATTCCAGATCAATACAACTCACTATTAAAAGGGTTTCCTCGTGTAGCCTCTGGTTCTTTTGCTATTCACAGTAAACCTCTGTTCTCTGACCCCTTTCTGTCACTGAAAACAGTTTCTCCTTATGTACTCCATCAGAACCATTCCTGATATTGAAAACCTTAAAAAAAAAATCTCTTAACCATCGGTCTAACAGCATAGATGCTGTTGGACCTGCTGAGTTTTTCCAACATTTTCTGTTTTTGTTTCAGATTTCCAGCATCCACAGTATTTTGCTTTTATCCTTTTAACCACCTCTGTCCCAAGGAGAACTATCCCAGCTTTTCTACATAACTGAAGTCCCTAATCCCTGGTACCATTCTAGTAAATCTATTTGCAGCCTCTCCAGAGCTTTAACTTCCTTTCCACAGTGTGGTGTCCAGAATTGAACACCTTACTCCAGCTGCGGCCTAGCCAGTATTTTATAAAGGTTTAGCAAAACATCCTTGTTTTTGTACTCTATGCCTCTATTAGAGAAGCAAATGATCCTATATAATTTATAATCCTATATAACCTTCTCAACTAGTCCTGTCACCTTCAAAAATGTGTATATTTACATGTGTGACATTACAGGAAAACAGATGTGATTTGTTGGTTAATATTTTGCTAGTTTACCTTCAAAACTCATGTAATTTATCAGTAAGTGTAAGGTTTTATTAGTTGTAGTAAGGTTTACTAGCAGTAGTAAAGGTTATTGGGAGTAGTAGTGTTTATTAATTATAAATTAATTAAGAAAAATAAATTAATTAACAGTTAATAATGATGGCAGGGCAGATGGTGTGTTGCATCTGCAAAATGTAGGCGCTCCTGGACACTGGCGCAATCCAGGGCAAGCACATCTGCAGTAAGTGTCTGCAGCTTAAGGAGCTTTAGCTCAGAGTCATTGAGCTTGAGGCTGAGCTGCAGACACTGTGATGCATCAGGGAGGGGGATCATTACCTGGACACTACCAGGGGGCAGTCACAACCCTTACACTCTTCTGATTTGGTCAGGGACAGGAGAGTGTGACTTCAACTGGGGCAGGAATGGAGACTCAGAAGGTAGAAGTGGAGGAGCCTCAGTCTTTGCAATTGTCCAACAGGTTCAAGGTTCTTACAGCCTGTATGGGTGAAAGGTGGATGTGCAAACTGACTATGGCATCATGGTACAGGAAGCCATTCAAGTGGGGGGAGTTAATAGGAATGTAGTGGTAGTATGGGACAGTATAGCCAGTGGGATACACACAGTTCTCTGCATCCGAGAGTGGGACTCCAGACAGTTGTGTTACCTGCCCAGTGCCAGGGTTCAGGACATCTGCTCTGGGTTGGAAAGGAACTTGCAATGGGAAGGGGAGGATCCAGTGGCTGTGTTCCATGTAGGCACTAACGACATAGGTAGAGCTAGGAAAGAGGGAGTATGAGCAGCTCGAGGCTAAATTAAAAAACAGAGCCTCAAGGTAATAATCTCTGGATTACTGCCTGAGCCACAAGCAAATTGGCCTAGGGTAAATCAGATTAGAGGGTTAAATGTGTGGTTCAAAGATTGGTGTGGGAGAAATGGTTTTCGATTCATGGGGCACTGGCAGCTGTACTGAGAAAAGTGGCAGCTGTACTGTTGAGATGGCCTTCACATGAACCATGCTGGGACCAGTGTCCTGGCGGGTCACATAACTAGGGCAGGAGGAAGGGCTTTAAACTAAGTAGTGGGGGCAAGGGATCAAGTTTGGGAAGATGTGATAAATTAAAAAGAGAAGACAAGGCAAGAGAGCAAAGTAGGAATAAGGGAAATGATGATCAGAGCGTAGCAGGAAGGGACAAAGTGTACAAACCTAAAAGTGCACCAGCAGATAAGGCTGGAGGTTACAAAAATAGTAAAAAGTCAGAACTAAAGGCTCTGTATCTGAATGCACATAGCATTGGTAACAAAACAGATGAGTTGACAGCACAAATAGAAATAAATATATAAGATCTGATAGCAATTACAGAGACATGGCTGCAGGATGACAAAGACTGTGGCCTGAATGTTAAAGGGTAAGTGACATTTAGGAAGGATAACAAGCTAGGAAAAGGTGGAGGGGTAGCTCTTTTAATTAAGGAAGACATTGGTACCATAGAGAGAGATGACATTAGTTCTGGAGATCAAGATGTAGAATCAGTTTGGATAAAGATGAGAAAGAGTAAAGGTAAGAAGTCACTTGTAGGAGTGGTTTATAGATCCCTTAACAGTAACCACATTGTAGGACAGGGTATACAGAAAGAAATAGTGAGGATTGATGAGAAGGGTAATAATCATGGGTAATTTTAATCTACATATATTGGATGAATCAGATTGGAAAAGGTAGCCTGTATGATGAGTTCATAGAGTGTTTTCGGGACAGTTTCTTAGAGCAGCATGTTCTAGCATCAACCAGAGAGCAGGCTATACTAGATCTGGTAACGTGCAATGAGACAGGATTAATTAATGTGAAGGCGCCCCAAGGTAGCAGTGATCATAATATGATTGAATTTCACATTCAGTTTGAGGGAGAGAGAAGTGGATCTGAGACTAGTGTTTTAAAATTAAATAAGGGCAATTATGATGGCATGAAGACAGAGCTGGCTAAAGTGTACTGGGAAATTAGGTTAAGGGATAGGTCAGTAGAGATGCAGTGGCACACATTTAAGGAGATATTTAAGAATACATAGAAAAGACACTTTCCAGTGAGAAAGAAAGACTCTAAGGGAAGGACACACCATTCAAGGCTAACTAAGAAGTTAAATATAGTATCAAATTGAAAAGAAAAGCGTATAATTCTGCAAAGATGAGTGGCAGATCAGAAGATTGGACCGAATATAAAGAACAGCAAAGAATAACTAAAAGATTAATGAGAGGGAAATTAGAGCATGAGGAAAAATTAGCTAGAAATATAAAAACAGAAAGAAAGAGTTTCTACAGGTATTTAAAAAGGAAAAGAGTAAGTAAAGTGAGCATTGGTCCTCTAGAGAGTGAGTATGGGGAATTAATAATGGAAAGTAAGGAAATGGAGCTTAATTGAATAAGTTTTTTGTGCTTGTCTTCATTGTAGAGAATACAAACAACATCCCAGAAATAATAGTTAACCAGAAGGTGATAGGGAATGAAGAACTTAAAACAATTAAAATCACCAGGGAAAGAGTACTGAGAAATGTATTAAAACTAAAAGCTGACAAGTCCCCAGGTCCTGATTGACTTCATCCTAGAGTCTTAAAGAAGTGGCTGCTGAGATAGCAGATGTATTGGTTTTAATTATCCAAAATTCCCTAGATTCTGGAAAAGTCCCATCAGATTGGAAAATAGCAAATGTGACTCCTCTACTCAAGAAAAGAGGGAGATGGAAAGCTGGAAACTATAGGCCAGTTAGCTTAACATCTGTCATAGGGAAATTGCTGGAATCTATTATTAAGGAGCTTATAGTGGGGCACTTAGAAAATCTCAATGCAATCAGGCAGAGTCAACATGGTTTTGTGAAAGGAAAATCATGTTTGACTAATTTATTGGAGTTTTTGAGGAAGTAACAAGCAATGTAGATAAAGGGGATGTGCTGTATGTAGATTTCTAAAAGGCATTTGACAAAGTACCATATCAAAGGTTACTATGCAAAATAACAGCTCATGGTGTAGGGGGTAACATATTATCACAAATAGAGGATTGGTTAGCTAACAGGAAGCACGGAGTAAGGATAAATGGGTCATTTTTGGGTTGGCAAAATGTGATGAGTAGAGTGTCACAGGGATCAGTGCCAGGGCCTCAATTATTTGCATTTTATATCAATGATTTGGATGAAGGAACTGATTGTATGATTGCTAAACTTGCTCATGACACAACGATAGGAAAGTAAGTTGTGAAAAAGACATAAGGAATGTGAAAAGGGACATTAATAGGTTATGTGAGTGGGCAAAAATCTGGCAGATGGAGTACAATGTGGGAAAATGTGAACTTGTCCACTTTGGCAGGAAGAATAGAAAAGCGGCATATTATTTAGATGGAGAGAGATTGCAGAACTCTGAGGTACAGAGGGATCAGGATGTCCTGGTACATGAATCACCAAAAAGTTAGTATATAGGTACAGCAAGTGGTTAGGAAGGCAAATGGAATGTTGTCATTTATTGCAAGGGGAATTGAATATAAAAGTGGGGATATTTCGCTACAGTTGTGCAAGGTGTTGGTGAGATTACGTCTGGAGTGCTGTGTACAGTTTTGGTCTCTTTATTTAAGAAAGGATATAAGTGCTTTAGAAGCAGTTCAGAGAAGGTTCACTTGACTGATACCTGATTGGGTGTTATGTTATGAGGAAAAGTTGGGCTGGCTGGGCCTGTATCCACTGGAGTTTAGAAGAACAAGAAGTGATCTTGAGGGGACTTGACAGGGTGGATGCTTAAAGGATGTTTCCCCTTGTGGGAGAGACTAGAAGTAGGGGACACAGTTTAAAAATAAGGGGTCTCCCATTTAAGGCAGAGATGAGCAGAAATCTTTTCTCTCAGAGGGTTGTGAGTCTTTGGAACTCTCTTCCCCAGAGAGCAGTGGAGACAGGATATTCTTGTTGGATATTCTTAAGGCAGAGGTGGGTAGTTTCTTGACTTAACAAGGGAGTCAAAGGTTATCAGGGGTAGGCGGGAATGTGGAGTTGAGGTCACAATCAGACCAGCCATGATCTTATTAAATAGCGAAGCAGGCTCAAGGGGCTGAATGGCCTACTGCTGCCCCTAATTCATATGTTTGTACACCCTCGGGTCTTTCTGTTCCTACACCCACTTTAAATTGTATCTTTAAGATTATATTGCTGCTTCTGAATCTTCCAACCAAAGTGTATCACTTCACATTTCTTTGCATTAAATTTAATCTACAATGTGTCTGTCCATTTTACCAGTCCATGTATGATCTCTTGAAGCCTGTTACTATCCTTCTCATTGTTTACTACATTTCCAAGTTTTGTTTCATACGAACGTAGGAACATATCATCTGTAAGCTTTGAAATTAAGCCCTCTATACCCAAGTCTATATTGCCCTCCAATCTGAACAACAACTGTATACACCACTCTCTGCTTTCTATCACTTAGTTAATTCCATATCTACACTGCCACTGTCCCTTTGATTCCGCTAACAATTTAATTTTGCTAACAAGTCTATTATATGATACTTCAGCTAAACTTTTGAATTGTCCCTATTTGCACTGAATGTGGTAGCAGGCGGGTAAAATGACGTTTTACCCTCCGGCCGTGATGGCTGGTTTTCATATCGTATCATCCCAAACCCACCACATTAGTTATGCATTCCCAGGAAACATGCCGTTTCGATGGCAGGCGGGTTCTAATTCGCCCACCCGCCTTCACCTCGCTGCTTCATCACACCGGGCGCCATATTTAAAGTCCAGCCGCGCACACACATCCCAGTGCTTCCAGTCCACGACTGCTGTAGGGAAGATGTCCATGAAAGGCAAGAAGACTGCAGACCCCAGGTTTAGCAATGCGTCACTGGAATGCCTTGTGGATGCCGTGCAGGCCTGCCATGATGTCCTCTACCCCAGCTCTGGCTGCAGGATGGGCAACGACATGACCAACAAGGCTTGGGAGACGGGGCGGGGGGGTGGTGGTCAGTGCCAACACCCTTCAAAAGAGGACAGCCCCCAAGTGCCAAAAGAGGGTGAATGATCTCCTTCGTGCCACCAGGTTAAGTCACTCTTCTCATCACTCTCAACTCACACACTCACAAACCCATCACACGTCCACAGGGCCCTCACTCACTGTCAGTTCAGGGGACATCACCATTCAGTTTCTCACACACACTTTCATTGTCCTCATCCTGTTCATGGGACCACTCACCGCCCACACATGCCAGAAACACTTATTATCTGGCCCGGCAGGCATCCTGCTTACACTCTGTCCATTTCTATTCATGCAGGATAAGCTGGCACACAACAACAGGGAGAAGTCACAGACTGGTGGAGGAATGCTTGAAATCAAGGTTCTCACGGACTTTGAAAACAGAGTCATCCAGCAGGCTGGTGAGGATATGGACCGTTCCTGTGCTGACAGTGAGGTCAGTGGTGCTCTACCAAGTGAGGATCCAGCATTGCAACATCCATCTGACAACCGTGCTGTGAGTGATGTGTCCTGTTTCACAGGCCCCTGCCATGCACTAATTATCTCTCCTTGCTTTTGCAGGCACATCTGGGAAACAGCTAAAGCAGCCCATGACCCAGGACCACCAATCAAGCCCCGAAGAAACCTCTGAAGAGGAATCTGGAGGCACCCTCACTGAAGTCCCATCACAGCTTCACCCACACCCTCCACCAGCAGAGTGACACACACCTCGGTGGGACCTAGCTTTACAGGGATCACAATCTGGTGAGCACATCGTCAAATCTGTCTGATCCACAGCAGGCAGAGGCAGGGACTTCCCTGGTTTCCGGCTCTCAGAGGACTACTGGAGGCCAGAAATTTGCTGAGTCCAAGTCAGATGACGAGCCTCTGGACTCAGTCATGTCACAGTTGCTGGAGCTGCAAAGGCAAGCTCGGGAACATCAGGAAGGGATGTCCACTGCACTCCTCAGATTGCAAGGCACGATGGAGGAGTCTGTCCACCTTCAGTCTGAGCTGATAATGTCAGCATGTCAACACACCGAGGTCAAAACTGGTAGGATGACAGCTGCCATGGAGACCTTGGTCCAGGATGTCGCTCCTGCACTGCTGTGCGGGTTCAACTCCATTGCTGATGCCATAGTTGGCCTCCAACAGTGTCTACACAAGAGGGGTGCTGTGCAGCTTGACCTCATTCAAGCTACCCCTTCTCCTCAAGGAGTCAGCCAGGAGCCCTCGGGCACCCATAGGGAGGAGAATCAGCAGCTGCACACTCCAGGACCATCCATCCAGGTGACTCCAGGAGTGCCGGCCCATCCAACTCCCCTCTCCCTGTGACCTCAGCAGCTCCAGCTCCACAGGCCGAGGAGGGTGCCACTGCCACACAGCAGGACCCTGAAAGCAGGACAGGGCACTTCAGGTCTCGGCCCACCAGAGGACCCCCGCCAAGGTCATCACAGACAGGGCATCACAGTCAACAGGCTGCCTGCACCTCCGCTGTGCATGTCTGGGGAGCACCAAGACGTAGCGGCAGGGTTAGGAAAGTTAAGAAGAATTAGTTGCACAGCCTGGGCACAGGCGTTAATCATTTGTACATAATGTCACTATTGTAAATAAACTCCCAAGAATGTCTCCCCGCCTATGGCTCCTTGTTCTGATGAGCAGCGTCCTTGTCACTCAGATGTGAAACCTTTCTGCAAAAGATACAGGCAGGTGTCTCAGTCCAGGGCCTCTTCCTTGTGCTTTGTGCAGCCTTCAGACCAGTGACAGTCTGGCCTTATACTCCCTGAACACATTGGTGATGCCTGCACCTCGATGGTGCTGGTCATTGCTGCCAGAGTGCTGTGGGCAGGTGTCACAGAGTTCCGTCATTCTCTCTGTGTGCTCCCAACACCTTTAAGGTGGGGCTGGCCCCCATCTCTTCAGCATCTGTGACCAGCGACATTGTGCTCCTGAAGGGCTCAGGTGCTGAAGGTGGACAAAGGATCAGATGTTTCTAAAATTTCATGGCTGTGTCTCTATGATGTGACCCTGGCCAAAGAATGCAAGCGATCTGCCCTCGGCCAGACAGGAGTCAGACATTCTCAGAGGCTATGTGAAGATGTTATGGACGACTGCATGTTGTCATCATCCTCCTGGAATTGAGCGACTATTAGGGTCTCCACTGTGTCTTCATGGCATGAGCATTATTACAAAGGGTATGAGTGCTGCCATAAGCCAGACTGGAGTCAAATGTTCACAGATGCTATGTGAGGATCAATGCGGTCTCCTCACTGCATGTCGTCGTCATCCTGCACAAATCTAGCAGCTATGAGGGCCTTTAGAGTACACCTGCCTCGTCTAGCCACTGTGAAGGCCTCATCTCCATCATAAATGCCTTTGAGGTCCTCCTTACCCTCATCCCCATCAGCGTCTTCCTCATCGGAAGAGACCTCCAACTCCTCCCTCTCCTCCTCAGCCAGCTCCTCTCCCCCTTGTAGCACCAGGTTGTAAAGGGCGCAGCAGATGACAACAATGTGTGACACCCTCTGCAGACTGTATTGCAGGGCTCCACCAGACTGGTCCAGGCACCGGAACCTCATTTTCAGCGTCCCGATGGTTTGCTCCACCAAGATGCTGGTTGCAGCAGGAGCCTCGTTATACCTTTACTCTGCTGCAGTCTGAGGCTGCCGCATGGGTGTCAACAGCCACTGTCTCTGTGGGTAGCCCTTGACCCCAAGCAGCCATCCCTGCAGCTTCTGTGGACCCTGGAAGACTTCAGGGATTTGTGACCGACTGAAGATGTAGGAGTCGTGGACACTCCCTGGAAACCATGCGCAGACCTGCAGGATGCGTTTCTGGTGGTCGCACACCAGCTGCACATTCAGCGAATGGAAGCCCTTGTGGTTGATGTAGTCCATCGTGTGTTACGACGGAGATCTGAGCGCCACGTGAGTGCAGTCAATGGCACCCTGCACCTGTGGGAAACCTGAGATCTGGGCAAATCCAGTCTTGTATCCTGGCTGTCCTGGTCCCAGACGAAATGCACAAAGTTATGTGCCCTCGCAAAGATGGTATATGTGACCTCATGGATGCATTTGTGAGTGGAGGCTTGTGAGATCCCACAGAGGCCATCTGTGGAGCCCTGAAAGGAGCCACTGGCATAGAAATTGAGTGCTGCTGTCACTTTCACGGCCACTGGCCCTCCATGTCCCTGTGGTGCCAAATCCTGCAGCAGCTGGCAGATGTGACAGACCAGTTCCCTAGACATGTGCAGCCTTTAGCGACACTGGTTCTCAGTCAACTTCAGGAATGAAACGCAGAGACCTGTGTCTAGCTAGGCACCAACCAATGTTGGCTCATTGTGGCTCTTCGGCGGCGTGTGCAGGAACCCCAGCTGCCCCTTCTTCCACAGGTTGCTGCTCCTCCCTCTGCGCAGCCAGGAGCCTCAGTCGCTCTCTCCTCCATCGTCTTTGCTTTCTGCAGGCATTCAGGCATACAGCTAGTTCACCAGGCTCCATGCTCCTGATGTACTCCTCCTAAAGGATAAAAGAGAGACACCACTTGGTTGGGCAGAGATTAGTGCACTGCATGGCTGCCTGAGACCCCACCCACCTCCACCCCACTCCAGCCAACCAATTTGTGGCAGCTTTGCCCACTGGACTGCATGCTGCGCTCTCAGCTCGGGCACAGGCATTCTCCTAACTCACAGGGGAGACTGGTCCAAACCAGGATGCTGACATTTCAAGGGGCTGTGAGCACCTCCACTAGTGACTGCTCCATGGCCAGCTTTAATAAGAAGATTGTACAAAGTGTGCAGTCGTACAACTGTTCTGCAGTCCACTAAAATGCTCATGACGTTGCAGACTGTGCCGGAGTGGGGTGAAAGGCTTTGGAGCATTTGGTGGTACTTTGATGCCTCTTCGTTGCTTGAGTGGGCAGATAAGCTGGAAGCCTGACTCTTACCATATCAATTTGGCTGCACTTGAACTGTCTCAGTTGCAGAGGAATGGTCACTTTATATAAAGTGTCCCTAATGCGTGGCTCCTTCCCTTACCCACCCCGAATGCTTGTGCGCTGTATTCAACTGCAAGACAGCCCTTGCACCCCCCACCAACATGCCTCAAGCTTGAACTCCAACAGGTGACCCTGGTGAGTGTTGCACAACGTTACTGTGCACTCACCTCCGAGTTCCCCTCAAAGTGCAGCCTGCCAAGTGCACGCCTTTTATATGCTGTTGTGAAACACGATGGCAGCATGCTTTCCCACCGACATGGATGGAAGATCCAGCCAGGATGAGTGGGGGGATGGGGGGGTGAAGGGGTGAATGATTCTGGCAGGCTGGCCCAATAATAATATTGCAATGAGGTTCCCGATGTCCAATGGTGGGAAACGCGGCCCACCATTGATGGGCTGAGCGGACGATCGCAAACTGGCTTCACGCCTTCATGAAACTGGTCGTGCCATATTGTCCACTCATGCCACCGAACACGCCTGATGCCGGTGGGCATGGAAAATCTGGGCCAAATTATTCATTTAGTACCTCAGCTATGCCCTCTGCCTTTACAAGAATATTTCCTTTTTGGGCCCTAATCACCCACCCTCCTTTTGACAATTGTTTTACTATTTAAGTGTTTATGGAAGACTTTTCAGTCCCCTTTTATGTTAGTCACTAATCTATTTCCATATTCTTTCTTTGTCCCCGTTATTCACTATTTTAGGTCACTTTGTACTTCCCATATTCATCCTTTCTACCATATTGTGAAACTTTTTATTGCCAAATTTTAACATCGAGAACATTAATCATCCAGAGAACTCTAGCTTTGGACGAACTTCCTTTTCCCCTCATAAGAATGCGTCAATTCTGTAGCCAAACCATTTTCTTTTTGAAGGCTTCCCATTGTTCCATTACTGTTTTGCCTAATAATTTTTGATTCCAACCCACTTGGGCCAGATCTATTTTCAAATCACTGAAGTTAATCCTCCTCTAGTTAAGTATTTTTATGTTTGATTGCACCTTGTCCTTTTCCATAACTAATCTCACATATTCCACATGCCCAAATTCATTTCCCAGAACTAGGTCCAGTGCAGCTTCCTTCCTCATTGGGCTGGAAACACACTGATCAAAAAAGTTCTCTTGTATACATTTCAGGAATTCCTCCTGCTTTTTGTCCTTTACACTGTTTCTGTCATAGGTTATATTAGGATCAATAAATTCTGTTATTACAACTATTCTGTAGTTCTTGTGCCTTTCAATGATTTACCTGCAAATTTGTTTCTCTGTCTCTTTCTCACTATTTGATGGCCAAGAATATACACCCAGTATTATAATTGCTTCTCAATTGTTCCTTAGTTCTGATCAAATGGAATCTGTCCTCGATCCCTCAACTACATCATCCTTCATATGTAATATACGGTGTGTCAGCCATGGCTCTGTGGTAGCCCTGTCATCTCTGAGTCAGAAATTTTTGGTTCAACTCCAGGACTTGAGTCTAACAATCAAGGCTGACATTCCAGTGGAGTGCTGAGAGGGTGCTGCACTGTTGGAGGTGCTGTATTTTGGATGAGATGCTGAACTAAGGCCCCATCTGACCTCTCAAGTGTATGTGAAAGATCCCAAATTATTTCAAAGAAGAGCAGGGGAGTTATCTCTGCTGTCCTGCCTAATATTATACCTCAATCAACATCACACAAAAAATAGATTATCTGTCATTGCTATTTGTGTGATCTTGTTGTGTACAAACTAGCTCCTGACTTTCCAACACTTCAACAGTAACTGCACTTCAAAGGTACTTCACTGGCTGTAAAGCATTTTGAGACCAAAGTGTCCACTGGGCATGAGAAGCACGATGCAAACGCCAGTTTCTTTTTGTAACAGTTTCTTTGATCAATATTATCACTCTTTCCTGAATATCTTGTAGTCAGTCCCCAGTCCTCCCTTCTTTGAATCAGGTCTCTATCAGTGTTCTGGATTGATCTCGTCTTACAATTGTTGGAATGCTGCTGCGACAGGGCTGCATGTTTCCTGCTGAATGGACAGCAGGGGGCGGTGTCTGTGCAAGTGGCAAAGAACACTGACCCGAATGGAGCATGAGTCATCAGCACAGTGCTGCCGCCAAATGGTCAATTTCGGCAGTTCTTCTAGTTGGAATTATTTGCTTTTTGCAATGAATTGCGAGGAACCTGACGGTCTTTTCTTTTTGGGCAATTTATAAGAACATTATTCTCTGTGGGAGAAGAAAAACTCTTTTCCTCCACGGACACGAAGTAATGGCAAAATTGCATTGAAAAATATCTGCCTTCAAATGAGCAATGCTGCTATTCCTCCACCATAAATACATTCCCGCACTGAGATGGCGCTCATGTAAAATGTCCCCTAATATACACAACTTGGTTAATTTTCATCCTACTATAAAATTAGTTAATTTAAAAGAAACAGCTTTTCAGCACTGTTGCTCCAGACATTGTAAAATGCAAACATACTGACAAGACTTCCAGGGTCCTATATCTTAAATGTAGAAAACTTTGTTTAGTTGTTATAATATCAGTAAGCCAAACAGAGAAATTCAGAAATCTATTGATAGTCAGAAAGCCGCCCTCTCCCAAAGTCAGAGGGCAAGCAATAGATGCTGCACCCATTCTGCAATAGAACAGAACTCAGTCTGCTTCCTGTTGGGTTTGTCAGAAGGGAGATGTAAGGATATAAAATGTTAACTGGAATACTTTGCCACATTTTATAATAATGTCTTACTGCTGAATTGCATATATCAACATATGTTTAGTGTGCAATATTTAGTTTGCAGTTCAATATTAAATAAAATTTTACTTATAAAAGTGAAATTATACGACCTCAGGGATGCCCATTGCATCCCCTTTAGATTCCCTAAGGTGCAGGGGTTCTAGTTTTGAAAATCTGTGATATGGTGGTATGAGCAACTCTAGGATTTGTTAGTGTTATCAAATGAGAGTAATATATAATGTTTAGACAACTTCAATTTTTTTTCAAAAATATAGTTTATTCATAAAACTTAGAAAAGAGATAAAAGTTCAGATATGATATTACATAAAGTTCATTTATATCAATTCATTATGTGGCACTCTGAGGTAGCTCACTATACATATTACAGATTGTATTTACAGTAAATATTTCAAGTCAAACATAGAGCCTAAGGGATCTTACACAGGTTCTGGCCCCTCAGTATACTATGATGGGAGGGTCTTAGACTCTGGCCTTTCTCCTTTGAGCCTCAGCCCCAAGCTCACAGCATGTAGTCCTGAACCTTGGAATGTGCCAGTGTGCAACACTCAGGGAGGACAGCTTTTTTGCACAGGAGGACCAAAGGGCATCTTTGATGGTCCTCCAGCAACAATTCATGTTTGTCTTAGTGGGCATCAGTAGGAGCAACCCATAGCGCACAGCGTTCTTTGTTATGGAGCTGCTTGTGATAAATTTCGGCAAAAACCACTACATCTCTTTCCAGACCTTCTTTGCAAGGGCACATTCCAGAAGGAAGTGGATGACAGTCTCAACCCTAATGCAGCCACCTTGACGACAATGTGGGGTGGCACTGAAACTCCTAGGGCTTGATTTTCATTTCTGGATCTTCATTTCTGGATCAGGAATCTTGTGCAGCATTTCTGGGTCCCAACTCTGCATCAGCATCACTAACACAATACAATTTTCAAATGTGGATGAGGGCATTCTGAAGGGGGAGGGGGAACAGCCAGAGGTCGTAGTCCATGTTGGGACCAATGACATAGGAAGAAAGAGAAATGAGGTCCTGAAAGCAGACTTTAGGGAGTTAGGTAGGAAATTGAAAAGCAGGACTTCAAAGGTAGTAATCTCCGGATTATTCCTGGTGCCATGCAGTAGTGAGTATAGGAACAGAAGGATGGAGCGAATGAATGTGTGGCTGGAGAGATGGTGCAGGAGGGAGGGCTTTAGATTCCTGGGGCATTGGTACTGTTTCTGGTGGAGGTGGGACCTGTACAAGTTGGACGGGTTACATCTGAACAGGAACAGAACCAACATCCTCGCGGGGAGGTTTACTAATGCTGTTGGGGAGGGTTTACACTAAATTGGCAGGGGGTTAGGATTCTGAAAAACAGTTCAGAGGGGAGAAAAGCTGAGATGGAATTAGAAGTTAAAATGCCAGTAAGTGAGTCTAGAAGGCAGAAGAAACATAGGCTAGATAAGAAAGTCGTGAGTTTAGCAAAGCTAAATGGAATATATTTTAATGCAAAGAGCTTGAGGAATAAGACAGACGAGCTGAGAGCACAAACAGGCACGTGGGATATCATAGCTCTGACAGAGACTTGGCTAAAAGGGCAGGATTGGCAGCTCAACATTCCTGATTATGGGGTATTCAGACGAGATAGAGAGGGGGGTAGAAGAGGAGGCTGGCTCACAATATTGATCAAGGAATCAATTATAGTAGTGAGGATGGATGATATCCTGGAAGGATCATCAAATAAGGCCATATGGGTGGAAGTAAAAAACACAAAAGGGACAAACAAGCTGTTAGGCCCCCAAACAGTCAGGGAGAGATAGAGGATCAAATATGTAATCAAATTTCAGAGACGGGTAGGAATAATAAAGCAGTAATAGTCAGGGATTTTAACTACCCAAATATTAACTGGGATGGTTTTAGTGTGCAAGGTAGGGAGGAAGCAAAATTCTTAAGTTGCATCCAGGAGAACTTTTTTAGCCAGTGCGTAGAAAGCCCAACAAGGGAGGGGGCAGTTCTGGACCTAATATTCGGGAATGAGCCCAGACGAAGGCGTATCAGTAGGGGAGCATTTTAGAGATGTGACCATAACTAAGTTAGATTTAGGATAGTTACGGAAAAGGATAAGGTTGGGCTGGGAATAAAAGTTCTAAACTGGGGAAAGGCTAATTTTACTAAGATGAGATACGATTTGGCCCAAGTGAACTGGGAGCAGCTACTTGCAGATAAAACGGTGTCAGAAAAGTGGGAGGCAGTCAAGGAGGAAATAATGAGAGTACAGGGCAAATATGTTCCCATAAAGACAAAGGGTTGGGGGGGGAAACCAAGTCTGGAGAACCCTGGATGTCAAGGGACATAAAGGTTAGGATTAAGAGAAAAAGAAAAGATTATGGCAGATACTAAGGGCTAAATATGGCAGAGTCCTTAGAGGAGTATAAAAAAGTGCAGAGGGGAACTTAAAAAGGACATTAAGAAAGCTAAGAGAGTGCATGAGAAAGCATTGGTGGGTAGAATAAAGGAAAACCCAAAGGGTTTTTAAATATATAAAGAGCAAGAGAATAACTAGGGAAAGAGTAAGACCAATTATGAACCATAGAGGTAATGTGTGTGTGGACCCGGAAGATGTGGGTACAGTCCACGGTCTTCACAATGGAAAAGGATGACGCAGATTTAGCCATCAGGGTGGAGGACTGTGAAATATTAGAGGCAATCAACATAGAGAGAGAGGAGGTACTAGCGGGTTTAGCGGCCTTAAAAGTGAATAAATCCGCAGGCCCAGTTGAGATGTATCCCAGGCTGTTGAGGGAGGCAAGGGAAGCAATATCAGGGGCCCAAGCAGTAATTTTCAAATCCTCTCTGACCACAGGTGAGGTGCCAGAGGACTGAAGGACTGCTAACGTTGTCCCATTATTAAAAAAGGGAGGAAGGGACAGACCAGGAAATTACAAGCCAGTCAGTCCAACCTTGGTGGTGGGGAAGTTACTAGAAAGAATTCTGAGGGACAGATATATCTGCACCTGGAAAGACACGGATTAATCGGGGATAGTCAGCATGGATTTGTTAAGGGAAGGTTGTGTTTGACAAATTTGATCAATTTTTTGAGAAGGTAACCACGAGTGTTGATGAGGTAAATGCATTTGATGTTGTCTACATGGACTATAGCAAGGCTTTTGATAAGGTCCCTCATGGTAGACTAGTCAAGAAAGTAAGAGCCCATGGAATCCAAGGCAAAGTGGCACGTTGGATCCAAAATTGGCTGAGAGGTAGGAAGCAGAGGGTGATGGTAGAGGGATGTTTGTGTGACTGGAAGTCTGTTTTCAGTGGGGTTCCACAGGGCTCGGTGCTGGTGATGTTTGAGGTGTACATAAATGATTTGAACTTAAAGGTAGGGGGTATGATCAAGAAGTTCGCGGATGACACAAAAATTGGTAGGGTGGTAAATAGTGAGGAGGATAGCCATAAACTGCAGAAGGATATCAATGGACTAGTCAGGTGGGCAGAGCAGTGGCAAATGAAATTCAACCCGGAAAAGTGTGAGGTAATGCACTTGGGGAGGATTAACAGGCAAGGGATTACCCTATGAATGGTAGGACCCTGGAAAGTACTGAAGATCAGAGGGACCTTGGTGTTCATGTCCACAGATCCTTGAGAATAGCAGGGCAGGTAGATAAGGTGGTTAAGAAGGCATATGGGATACTTGCCTTTATTAGCTGAGGCATAGAATACAAGAGCAAGGAGGTTATGCTGGAACTGCATAAAACGCTGGGTAAGGCCACAACTGCACTACTGCGTGCAGTTCTGGTCACCACATTATAGGAAGGATGCGATTGCACTGGAGGTGGTGCAGAGGAGATTTACCAGGATGTTGCCTGGGCTGGAGGGTCTGATCTATGAGGAAAGATTGGATAGGCTGGGGTTGTTTTCCTTGGAGCAGTGAAGGTTGAGAGGGGACCTGATATGGGTGCATATGATTATGAGGAGCAGAGATAGGGTGGATAGGAAGGCACTTTTTCCTTTAGTGGAGGGGTCAATAACCAGGGGGCATAGATTTAAGGTGAGAGGTTGAAAGATAAGAGGGGAGTTGAAGAGAACTTTTTTCACCCAGAGGGTGGCGGGAGTCTGAAACTCACTGCCTGAAAGGGTGGCTGAGTCAGAAACTCTCGTAACATTTAAGAAGTAATTAGATATTCACTTGCGTTGCCAAAACCTCCAGGATTATGGGCCAAGCGCTGGGAAATGGGATTAGTGTCATCAGATCTTTGTTGACCGGCGTGGACATGATGGGCCGAATGGCCTCTTTCCGTGCTGTAGACATCTATGAGTCTATGAGTTGATTGTCCCAGGGGGTAGGTTCAGTGCCAATTGGCAGTGCCTGGAGCAGCCTGAAGGCAGGGCATAATAATGGAGGGACCTTTGAAAAGTCGAAAGGCAGCTTGTTACTCACTGTGGAAATGTCTGCACATGGAGCCAATCAGGATCAGGCCATTCTTGAAGGCATGGGTGGCCTCAAGATTTCTGAATGTCCCTGGAAGTTCTCACTGAGGAAGTGACCTAGCAGAGGGATATCATTTTCCCAGCCTCTGGCCAAAACTCCTCCTCCAGGTGCTGGAGGTGGCTGCCTGCTGGCAGAGGAGATCAGTAATCATGCTGTGACCAAGAGGATGTTGGTCCAGTGTGGCAAGCGCTTCAGTTACTTCATAAGATCTGGGAAGGTGATGGCGAGCAGCACCAGGTAACCAGTCTCTCGCTCTGTACACAGCAGCATGTAAACAAGCTCAGCAGACTGTGTGCCCATAGTGCTCCCTAACATTGTCAGAGCAAGTGCCTAGTTACATCCTGGAACTCCCTAACAGCACTGTGGCTGTACCTCCACCACATGGACTACAACGGTTCAAGAAGGCGGTTCATTACCCACCTTCTCAAGAGCAATTAGGGATGGGCGATAAATGCTGGCCTAGCCAGAGATGCCCACATCCCATGAACAAATAAATTTAAAAAACATCACTGATATATCAGCCATTCTGATATCTGAGACACAACAACTCATGCCAATGCCATACTTTGAGAGCTGCAGGAGAAGAGAGCTCACAATACCCGGGAGATGGCATGGATAGGAGGCAGAATGCCAGACCTGCACCAATTCTCAGACATAGAGGAGGGAGTGCTGGAGAATACCATCATGTCATCATGGCAGGCCGTTGGCAAATGGCAAGGCTGGAAGTTGAGAAGAGTGCATTATTTGATAGCTCTATCCTCAGGTGAAGAGCATGGGGGAAATTCCTGCCAATTGGTCCATGCCAATGCACATTGAGGTGATCAACTGCTGTAATCTATGAGGCTGGTTTTGCTGACGTACTTGCTGAATTGCCCGAGTTCTCATCAACATGTCTCCAGCGAGCCATAGAATGCAACAGCACAAATATTTCCAGCCCCCTCAGTGGGAGCATCACTCCACAAAGCCTGCACTGTCACATCCTACCTCTGCACCAAACATCAGCAGAAACATACTCACCTCAGTGGGGCCATCATCCATCTTAGAACAAAGAGCACAGGATGAGCAGCACATTATGAGTGAGCAGGAGGAGGAGGGTGAGACAGAGTCAAATGTGAGCAGTCCTCATTGGAGGACAGACACAGTGTGCTCCACAGGGTGAAGATGCTGGGCCTCGGGTCTGACAGACAAGGAGGATCTTTCTGGAGCATCAGACACAGATGAGATCCCTATTGTCAGAGATCGCTGCGGCATTGCCGAGCATAGGAAGTCAATGGAGAAATCCATGCGGCACATATGCTCCGTCATGGCTCAGAGATTTGAGCGCATGGGCCCTTCCATTGAGAGAATGGGCCCTTCCATTGAGAGAATACCACTCTCATGGACAGCCATATGCAGCACCACTCAATAAGTGTAGGAGCAGCGTGTGGACATGCACAGAAAGAATGTTACTCATTGTAGCATTGACGCTCAATGCTTCTGGTGGTACAGAGATGTGAGGAGTGGATGCCAGCTTCGTCCCGGCTGGTGGCCTTGTTCAGGATTGAAGAGCACCATGAATGGGTTAAGGCAGTTAAAGAGGCTGATGAGAGGGCCACCCCTCAGGGGGCACTGGTGTCATTCCATGTGTTCTTGACCTCTCTGGCATCCTTGCGTTAATGCCCTGTAATAAAGACTGCCCCTGCAAGAGTGTAGGCACAGCACCCTGCAGAGGAACCCCTTTGGGCAGGTCCAAGACAAGTACAGAACCACAGGTATCTCATCTGAATGCAGGTACAATGGAGCAGGCCATTGTCATTGTCAACCACAGGGAGGAGCACCTTGTAGGAGTGGGTATGAGTGCAAGGTGATATGCACTTGATGGGTCACCTGGGTGAAGTTATCTTTGTTTCTTTTCTCATTAGATTTATTTTCTAATAATAATATTGTTTGATGATGTTGATTAGTCTACTGTGTGTTAATAGAGGTGACGACTGAGGGGGAAGGCAGGGGGCTGGGGCGTTGGCATGACTTTGTTGTGGGTGCCTGTTCTGTGGTATGGGGCGATCGTGGTGGTGAAGAACCCATGCTTAATGTCTTTAGGTGGCAATGGGATTATCCAGATGTGTGTACTGTCTGGATAATTTCTCGATCTGATGGAAGTTTGCGTTTCAGATTATTCACTTTGGCAGAAAGAATAGAAAACAGAAGATTTATAAATGGAGAGACACTGCAGAATGCTTCAGTACAGAAGGATCTGAGTGCCCTTGTACATGAATCACAAAAAGTTAAAGCATGCAGGTACAGCAGGTAATTAGGAAGGCAAATGGAAAGTTGGGCTTTATTGCAAGGGGGATGGAATATAAAAATAGGGAGATCTTGTTACAATATTCAAGACGATAGTGAGGCCACACCTAGAGTACTGTGTACAGTTTTGGTCATCTTACTTGCATTGGAAGCAGTTCAGAGATGGTTCACTAGGCTGATCCCTGGGATGAAGAGTTTGTCTTATGAGGAAAGATTGAGCAGGTTGGGCGGACACACATTGGAGTATGGAAGAATGAAAGGTGATCTTATTGAAAAATACAAAATTCTGAGGGGGATTGACTGGGTAGGTGCTGAAAGGATTTCCCCCCTTGTGGGGAAATCTGGAACTAGTTTAAAAATAAGGGATATCCCATTTAAGACAAAGATGAGGAAGAATTTCTTCCCCTAGAGGGTTGTCAGTCTTTGGAATTCTCTTCCCCAGAAAGCTATGGAGGCTGAGTCACTGAAATATATTCAAGACTGAATTAGATAGGTTTTTGATCTACAAGTGTGATGATATGTGTATATTTTTATATTTCTTTGTTTATGTGTTTACTCTGTGTAGTTAAGGGTAAGCTGTGTGTGTGTTGTTGTGTGTCCAGGGTTAATCAAAGGTGAGGTTGTTGGAGTCAGATTTTCTGTAGAATCTAGGGGACGAAAGATTAAAGATGTTATTATCTTCTTGCATTTTGTGGCCTTATGATGGGTCTTAACTTACAAGGAAACAGAGTAGATCTGAAATTAGTATTTGGGGATAGGTTTTGAAATTGATTTGTATCGGTTGTATTTCAAAGGAGTCTCAAAGGAACTAAAGAGCATTTGCATTTTACAGGAGAATTGTGAGTAAACAGGGGCAGATGTTTTAAATTTTATTGACCTGAAATAGAGGTACAATAGAAACATGAAAGGTTTTGATTTTTGGGAACTGAGTTTTCAAAAAGATATTTAAAGATAATAAGGAATTAAGATGAGAGGGATGAAAAGGTGTTTATGAAAGTGGGGTTTCAGCTGTAGTAGTTGTTGTGGGGGGAGTCCCACTGAAGGCCAACTCCGGTGCTTTGGAGTGTGCTGAAAAGCTGTGAAAGTATTTTAGTTGAAGAAAGCGGCTCAGTTTTGGGCCAAGAGAATACTTGTCCTGAGAAACTGTTTGTTTTAAATCTGCCTTTGGAAAACCCACATCAGCGTGGATTTGTTCTGGGGAGTCATGGATTGTACTTTTGTTTAAAGTGAAAGCAATTTTTTGGTTTGGGTAATATTTCCTGGATTTTATGGTTAAGCATCTATAAGGACTGTTGCCAAAAATATAGTTTTATTGTGTACCTTTGGTGAAGCATTTTGGTGAGTTATTTTTGTAAGATTTTTTTCTGTGTATCTTTTATTTTGTGTGTAGAAGTTTGTTTTCCTTTTCTTTTAATAAACATTTTAATTATTCAAAGCTAAAGCTTTACAAGTTATCACTGGTATCCTGTGCTTTTCTGTTCAGTAGCTATCCCTCCTCATTTCGACAACACAGGAAAAAAAAATTATGATCAGCCAAGATGGATTTCAATCTGAGATCTGGCTTGCTCAGCACTAACATTAGCTGCAGTCATAACACAAGGGAATCAAAGGTTTTGGGTGACAGCCAAGAATGTGCAGTTAGTGCCACAATCACATCAGCAATGACCATATTGAATGATGGAGCAGGTTTGAAGGGCCAAATGGCCTACTCCTGCTCCTATTTTCTATGATCCTATGCCTCTTGACAAAGAGCTCAGCGCACGCATTGGAAAGGCAGCCACCACCTTTGTCCAACTAACGAAACAGGCATGGCAAAAACAAACAAACTGACCCACAGGACCAAGATGCTTATCAACAAGGCCTGTGTTCAGCACATTGCTGTATGACAGCGAAACTGGAACAACTTACTTAAAACTATCTCTAGTTCTTAACAGGTGTAAGTTATATTTGTATTTGTGGGTGTTAGGAATGAAGTTTAATATGTATTTCTGTATTTGTAGGTTATAAGGATGAAACCTGAGTTTTAGTTTCACTTTGGAAGATGCCTGCATTTTAATGAGATTTTATGACTCTTGAAGGGAAGGTAAAACAAACACAAGGTAGAAAGAAAACTGTGCTGTTGCCTAGCAACAGAAGGCCTTCCCGAGACAGAACAGTAGTTTCAGTTCAGTTTGAATGAGGTTGGTCAGTTTGCTCCAAGGTTGAAAGGAGTTGCCAGCAGAAGCAGCATAAGAGAGGGATAATTAGCAAGTCTCAAAGTAAAGTTGGAAGCAGTGGCCAGCAGAGGCAGGACAGGAGAGGGAACTGTAAGGAGCAGGTTCCAAAAACCAAAGAAGTCCCCAAAACTGGGGAGTGGAACAGGAAAGGTCCCAAGAGGACAGCTGTCAAAGGGCAAGGACAGGAACCTGCAAAAGGTCCTGTTAAGTGAAGGTATAAGATAGTTTTTGCAGCTTATGTTATTCTTAGACTAATGTATATATCTGTAAAGGTATAGTTGTGGGTGAAGATGCATTTTAATATAGTTAATCTTTTCTTGTCTAATAAATGTTTTGTACTTTTGTTAAAAATTCATCAGCTGACTCCTTTGTTCAGTAACCACTCTCCATGTATCTAAACAAAACATGAAAGTTAGGATCTACCCTGAGATATATCCTGAGATCAGGCTTGTCCAGTAGTAACATCAGCTGGGATCATAAAACACCTACCAAGAAGAGAAAATCAATGACTTGCATCTCTGGTATCTATGACACATCCTCGGCAACACATGGAAATTTATTGGACAGAATCTTCTGGAGGCAACAGGGGTCTCGGCTGCCAGCTGAAGAGCTAGGGAGACCCCCGCGTCACCTCTTTTTCAGAACACCCACTGAATCTTGTGCTACTCAGGTATTTAGCAGGTCAGCTCCAAAGCTGACTCCAAAGCCTTTAACTAGGATCAAGGACGCCAGAGGTTGAAAGTCCTTGCTGCCAACACCCGCCAGCTAAGCAGAGGCCAGCAGCTCTTCTGCAGTCAACAGCCCCACTGGGAATGCGGTGGCTGCTGCTGGTTCCACATCCACCCAAGACTTTGCAACGGGAAGGGACCCAGGCACAGAGTTGGGGGTGGTGCTATGGGGTGGGGGTCCCAAAGGGGGTGCGGAGGATCGGCAGCAAGGGCAGGGGGGTGGCTTTCAGTAGGTGCACTCCTGCCTAAGGCTGGATCCCTCAAGGGGTGCCCCGGACCTCCCCTAGGAGCCCGCAAGCAAACCCACCTTGCTTGTCATGCTCCCACATGGTCAGCCCCCCCAGCCCCCCATCACTAGGTTAATACCAGCAGCAGTGGGATGAAGCCCTTAACTGGACATTAATTGTCCATTTATGAGCCTCAGTTGGTGGTGGGGCAGAAAGGCCATCCTAGGCCTTCCCACCATGGACTTAATCAGGGTAGAGGCATTGGCAAGGTTCCCACTCGCCACCATCCTGCCGGATTAAACACACCTCCACCACCAAACTTACCATGGGGAAGGGCACAAAATTCTGCCCAAAGTCAGCAATCTTGCAATCCTTTCTAGGGCAAACATGCCATGCATGCTCAGCAAAGGAGGCTTTGCTGGCTTGGGTGTGTGCACAAAATGGAAGATGGCTGCATCCCCAAAGATATGGGAAATGGCAAGGTAGCCCATGGCAAGAGACCAGCAAGATGTCCAAAGCTTGGATTCAAGGATGCTATCAAAGAGACATGAAAGCCCTCAACATCAATCGTGACAAGTGGGAAACTAGCTGACAATCAATGCAAATGGTGACACCAGCTATGGACCGGAATTTGCCACCACAATGACATGTGGTTTCAGAAGCTCCAAAGCAGACACCAGCCCTGCAAACAAGGTGTCAGCAGAGATCACCCTGCACCACCAGCAAGGGACAACTTCATGTGTGACAACGGTGCAAACTTTGTTTTTGCAGACTCAGCTTGTTCAGCAATCAAAAGAAGTGCAGCAGATGATCTCATCTGACCTCACTAAAGTTCTGAAGCTACATTCCCATCATCTCTCGCAGATCAAAGGATGCCAGCCAATCACTGCTTCATGGACTTGTGGTCAAAGCTGTTTTTCTGCACAACCTTCAACCAGGGACAAGTGGTACGGCATGCTCCAACTGAGTGGAGCATTGCATGATAAGGAGGCCAGGCCCATCCTTTGCAACCCCAGATCAGGGGAGACCGGAGGCTGGATGGGAAAGTGAAATTGCTCACTTTGACAATTGGATGCATTGGGATCATTAGGTAGCTCGTTAAGTGTTCACCTTCTGACATTGCGAGATTTTCATGGCAGGCGGCCTTTAGGACTCTCTGAAGCTGACCAGCTGCGACCTAGCAGGAACAGGGGTGGTAGCGCTGAAACAGGCTTATTTAATGCAAAAAAGCGAAAGTTTGGACAAACTACTGAATAGTAATCAAAATTTTACAAACCAACTTTTCCCCACCCTATCCCAGGACCCAGCTCTCCATTTGTCTTGGCCACATTGAAGATGAAGATCCTTTCATTTCTTTAAGACCACACACAGACAACAGCCACAGCAATGACTGCCAATTTGGGCAGAACATGGCCCACTTCCCTGCTGTCGTTCCTCTTTTTTCCCCTCCCTCCCACCCCCAGCTACTAATTGGGTGGGAGACCCATCTCTAGGGTCATTAAGAGCCTGTCCCTGTGAAAATTGCGCTTTATGGCATGATGGAGGCAGGGTCATGACCCAAAATCGAACCCGCCTCTCGATTCCTGCCTCCAACAGGAAGATCCAGCCCTTGGTGTTTGAGTACTGAGGGTCTACGCGCTGCTTGTACAGCTGCACACAAAGGTGGCAATCAGGATGACGGGAACATTGTTTTTTTGCCCCCTTTCTCCAGAGATTTGTACTTGGTGTCCCTGTGGACGTGGTCCATTTTCAATCTCCAGATAAAGTTGAAAGTGGTTTGGGTGACTACTGTGGTGTGGGAGTAGGGTTGGATCAGACCTGTAACATATACAGCCACACCTGAGGGCATCTTGCACCTGATGACCCGGTTCTTACACAAAATCGAGAGCAAGTGTTGTTCCCTCACGCCCAGTTTCTGTTATATGCTCCTCCCAGATTGTGGAACACACTCAGCCCCTTCAAACTCTATCCCCAGCACTCTCAGATAGTCTGACCTGACCATGAAAGGGACAAAGGATCTGTTGGCCTGATTCCCAAAGAACGTGGCCTTGCCATTTAGACAACTTCAATTAATGTTTCTAGAGAATTACATTGATCTATTTTCTGACTTTATCAAAAATTAAAGAAACTGAAGCATTTGCATTTCATTAATCCATTTTTTAAATTGTGCATTTTAAAATAAAGCTATTGAGTGAATAAGACACTTCTCCCAAATGCTTTATTTCATTTAGTTTTTAAAAAAAAAATCAAGTCTGGTGTACTGAGCCATAAAATTAAGCTTTGCAGTTTTCAAAACAATAGGGATTTAAATAACACACTAATTTTATATTATGGTTTTGGTTATAGTCGGGAGGGAGTGCTCCACATTCTGCCAAAGGTTTAACCTCAGGCAACAAATAGACGTAAATTGTTGCATTTTTTTCTCCTTGATACATTAGGGCCAAAATTTTCCGTTTGGTGGGCAGGCAGAGCAGGTGCTGATGTGGGCCGCACTGCCATTTTGGGCAGGCGGGCCAATTAAGGCCCGCCCAGCGCATTTCTGACTCCTGTGGAGAGCGGGAGTCTGAAGTTTGCAGTGGGCGTGTACAGACCACCGGGTCCAATGGCCACCCAGCAGCCTGTTTAAAAAAAGGCCTGGCAGCCTCCTTTAGGCTGTTCACTATGGCCAGCTGCAGGTCGTTCTGCAGGGAGTCTGTGCAGCAGGTAACGTTGAGGGAAGGCCAGAGGAGGAGGGCAGGCTGCAGGGTGTGGCCCAGGAGTAGGGCAGCCAGCAGGGGGCCAATGTGCCCCTTGCTTTTCTGATGATTGCCTTGCTGCCCTTGTCGAGGCGGTGGCAACGCAGCGGGAGGTGCTGTTTCCACAGGATGGGAGGAGGAGGCCCCCCCCACATGACGAAATGTGCCTGGGAGGAGGTGGCGGAGGTGGTGAGTTCCCGCGACGTGGTGCAGCGCACCTGAATCCAGTACCGTAAGCGCTTCAACGATTTGTTGCGCCCTGGAAGGGTGAGTACCATGTTGGTGTTGGGCATTTAACCCAGCAGGTAGCCTTAGCCTTTGAGGCCCCCACTCCCCCTCTCACCCCCCTCTCCCCCCACTCTCCCTCCCCTCCCCCTCCCAAGTCTTACTGTCGTAACTGCATTGACTCATGTTGGGCATTTGTCGTATGCTGGGTGGGCAAGCAGATAGTGACCATGCTTACATCAGCCTCAATGGTTCATGAGAAGATGGGTTCTCCCCGCACCATGTGTTGGTCTTAGTTGTACACAACTTGTCTGGGGCCAACCTGCAGGAGATGCAGCTAGGCGCATACTCAGAACTCCAGCACATGTCCTATTGATGATGATGAGATTGTGGAAGGGGATCCTCTTGGGCTCATGGCCAAGAAGCCATCTGGTGCCCTGGGCGCCACACTTAGTTGCGCCTCCTTGCCATGGGAGCTAAGACCATGTGTTTCTGAAAGTGATGGATGCAGAATGTGTCCAAGGTGGCCTTTGGGGGGAGGGGGGGAGCAGTCGTACTATATTTTTGTGACCGATCAGCAGTAGCGTGGGGAGGAGGCACTGGAGGCCTGAGATGGGCCACTGTGGTTGGGGTGCAGCGTGTGCGTGCTGAGTACATGTGCGATTATCCCCAATGAATGGTCTTCTCTGTTTTGCAGGAGAAGAATGCGCACAAGGCCTCCGAGCGTTTGCGCACTGGAGGCAGCCAGACCCAGCTGGTGATATTGAGCCATTTTGAGTAGGAGAACCTGGAGCTTGAAAGGCGCCATGCGCCCAGGTCCACAGGTGTCAGTGAGGCTGGGGTGGAGCGGCCAGGTATTTGAGGTCCACAGTCACATCCGCTCTGTCTCCCACCATCCAAAGCACTGATGGTTGTTGGAATCATTAATGTAGCAACACTGCTCATTCACAGAGTGATAGAATCAGACGTGTGGGTCATAGGCAAAGGTCCCTCGGCCCTTCGAAGATGCGCGTGTCCAGCACCTTCCAAAGTCGCCTTATCCCATTTCTGACCACTATCCCCATAGCCTTGTATGCCATGGCATCGCAGCTGCACATCCAAATACTTGTTACATCTGAGGAGGGTTTCTGCCTCCATCACCCTTTCAGGCAGTGCGTCCCACATTACTGTGTGCAAAAGTTCCTCATAACCTCACCTGTCAACCTCATGCCCATTACCTTAAACAAATGGCACCAGGTTATTCATCCCTCCGCCAAGGGGAAAAGTTGCTTTCTGTCCACCTTATAATGTTATCAAACTTAATAATGTCACCCCTCAATCTCCTGTGCTCCACGGCAAATATCTCCAGTCTATGCTATGTGTCCTCATAACTCCAACTCTCCAGCCCAGCATGCATCCTGGTCAGCGACCTCTGCACTCTTTCTACTCTAATCACATCCCTTCCATGAAGCGCTAATCACAACTTCATGCAGAAGTATAGCTGTGGCCTTGGCAGTGTTTTCTGCACTTGCTATATGACCTCCCTGTTCCTACATTCTATTCCTCGGCTAATAAAGGCAAGTATGGCATTTATCTTCTTAAACACCTTATGTACCTGTCCCGCTACCTTAACGGGCCTGTCGACATACCCAGCAAGGTCCCTCTGATCGTCCTTACTTTCCATGCTCCTACCATTCCTCGTGTATTCCCGTACCTTGTTTGTCCTGCCCAAGTGCATCACCTCACACTTATCCACATAACATTCCATTTGGCATTCCTTAGGCCATCTGACCAGCCCGTCTGTATCTGCCTGTAATGTTTGGGCCTCCTCCTGACTATTTGCCACCCCATCAATGTTCGTCTCCTTAGGCTCTGGAAGGGTGAGCGCATTATGAGCCGGGGGGTAAAGGGATGAATTGTGTCACTGTGTGCACGCTAACTGATCCACTGTCCTTGCTGTTATTTCCAGCATCATCAGAGGCTGGCGACCAGGCTTAATTACAGATGCCCCCTCTCATACCAGAGGACCCTGAACTGTCACCTGCATCACACCATTTCTGCGAGGCAGGCACAAGCGCAGATAGTAGCACATCAGTGGGAATTATAACATCGGCTAGTGTCCCGGGGCACAGTGGAGAGGGCACTTCACAATCGCTGGAGGAGCTGGCATAGACAGAGAGTGCCGGTGGTGCCAGCAGCCGGAGGACTGCAGGGTACCAGGCATATGCTGAGTCAGGCCGTGATGATGTGCCCCTGGAGTTGTCCGCTATGCAGTAGCTGCAGGAAATGTGGCCGGGTGTGCGAGAGAATCTGGGAGTGTTGCATGAGACGATGCTTCGCTTGGTGTCTGTGGTGGAGGAGTCCACGCGGAGCATGAGTGATGCCATGAGCCTCATGTCAGAGTGTCATGCTTCCTCCATGGAGAGAGTGGCGACTCTCCTGGAGAGGGACTTCCAGGAGAACAAGCAGCTTCTCCTGGGGATAAGCTTGGACTTGCAGGTCCACAGCTGGTCATTGGCAATGTGTGAGATGGTCTAGGCACCAAGTGT
Source organism: Cetorhinus maximus (assembly GCF_964194155.1). Taxonomy (NCBI): domain Eukaryota; kingdom Metazoa; phylum Chordata; class Chondrichthyes; order Lamniformes; family Cetorhinidae; genus Cetorhinus; species Cetorhinus maximus. The sequence goes on along the minus strand of NC_135882.1, from coordinate 45,055,082 downwards.
CCCAGCTCGGTGCCCATTCATCTACGGTGAGTAGGGAGGTCCGAAGCGACCTCATGTCAGCGCAGCAGCTGCCTGTCGTCTCTGTGGGCACCTCTCAGGGCGCTCTGGATGAAGGTAGCAGCTCCTCCGCCCCTCTGCCTGTGACCGTTGCATCCATTGAGGCTGCGACGACTGGGGAGATGCCAGCTGTGGAACAGGCCACTCCCTCCCAGGCAGGACCAGCACAGGCTCCACGGACCAGAGGGCGTCCGCCAAGGTCATCGAGGCCAACAGGACAGCAGAGTCAGCAGACTGTCTCAGAAGCCACTCCGAGCGATGGGGCAGCACCAAGATGTAGCACCCGTAAATGTAAACATAAGGCACTTTAGGCACACCACGGGTTTCTCACTGGTGCTTTTATGTTGACCCGAGATTAGGGAATTATTATTTTTTGCTGTTGTAAAAACGTGTTGGTTTCATTTTGTTGAACCATATGATGGATCAAAATAAAATCCAGATTGTTACCATGGCTGAGGGTGGCTCCTTTGTGCTGCATTTGTATGTTTTACAAACATGTCATGAGTGTTTGAGTGGACATTGAGGTTTATGTCCAAAGCTCTTAGTTGCAGCTGATGAAGTGGCAGATGTAGCACTTTAGTGCTGTGTATGGAAGCGCCAGGCAACGCTGGTCCTCCAGACCCACTTGTGTGGAGCTAGCTGAAGGTTCATTGGATTAAAGTCTCCCGGGTGTCCCTGCCTCCTTGGTATAGTGCCAGGTCAGCGTTCAGCCCCTCATCATTGCCCTGTGCTTCCTCATCCTCCGAATCAGTGCTGGAGTCATCGTGTGCAGCCGCTTCCACTGCATCAACGTCTTCATCGTCCACTGCGTGCCCTCCTTTTCAGCGCCAGATTGTGGAGAGCGGAGCATGCTACCACTATCACCGAGACACGATCTGGGGGGTACTAGAGTGCGCCCCCTGAGCGGTCCAGGCATCAGAAGCACATCTTGAGAAGACCAATGGCTCTCTCCACCACAGCCCTTGTGGAGGTGTGGCTCCTGTTGTAGCGCTACTCAGCTTCTGTTCTTGGATATCAGAGAGGTGTCATGAGCCACCTTCTGAGGGGATGGCCCTCGTCACCCAGCAGCCATCCATCCAGCCGGGCTGGAGCACTGAAGATCCCTGGCACCTGGGCGTGTCTGAGGATGTAGATGGCGCGGGAGCTGCCTGGGAACCTTGCACCTTGTAGAATCAGCATCCTGTGATCACACACTATCTGCACGTTCATGGAGTGGAAGCCCTTCCTGTTGACAAAGGCACCGGGCTCACCTGCTGGCGCCTTGATGGCCACGTGTGCAGTCTATTGCACCCTGGATGTGGGGGAAGCCAGCAATGGCCGCGAAGCCTCTGGCTCGCTGTGCCTGACTTGCCTGGTCGCAGCGAAAGTGGATGAAGGTCAATGCACGCCTGAACAGAGCGTCTGTAACCAGCTTGACACAAGTGTGGAAAACTGATTGGGAGACACTGCAAAGATCACCCACTGAGCCCTGGAAGGAGCCACAGGCATAGAAGTGGAGGGAAACTGTGAGCTTCAGAGCCGCTGGCATTGGGTGTCCACCCATACAGTTAGGGGAGATCCCAGGGCCAATCATCTGGCAGATATAGTTGACTGTCTCCCTTGACAGTCAGAGCCTCCTTCGGCACTGCACCTCAGTCATATTGAGGTAGCTGCTTCGCCGCCTGTATACCCTGGAAGCAGGATAGTGGCGTCTTCTGCGGCCCCTTCCACCTTGGACTACTTCTTGACCCAGCGCCCCTTGTGCTTATGCTTGTACACCCAAAGGTGGCTCTCCTGGAGGCTGATTGTCCACTCCTGGCCTCCTCCTTATTCTAGCCCTCCCACCCTCCTCAGAGGAGCTGCCTCCAATGGAGATGTCAGAACCCATACCCAGGCTAAAGGGAGGCCTCCGGAAAGCTGCAGGCCCGATAAAGATTCCTGACTGAAGAGTGCTGACCTGAAGGTTCAAAGTACACAGAAAGCTGCTGGAGTTCGTTTTGAACTGTTACAGATCACACAGGCAAGTTTAAAAAATTTTCTGCAATAAATACTTCACAGACCAAATGACAACCCCACTGAGCCCTCATCCTGCCTGTGGATGAGTTTTGTTAAGTCGCTTACCCACCTGCCCATTGCGTTCATGCGCTGAGCCGAAGATTGCACGGGCGCCTGAAAATTGGCATTCATTGCCGATTTAAGGGCCTTAATTAAGGGCGTCATTTTACGCACTGACGTGCAGGGCCCAACCCCCGAACGTCACCCAGGAAATTCTGCTCTAGGAAAAGTAAATCAAAGAACCAGTCTGATTCAACAATAAACTACAAGCAAACTAATAGCAACTCAGTATCATCCAAAATCCTGCTGTTGCTACTTGTAGCTGCTTTTACCAGGAGATCTACTGTCATGTCATGCTCGTCTGTCTTTTTTTTCATTTGTTAATGGGATGTGGGCGTCACTGGCTGGGCCAGCATTTTTTGCCTATCTATCTCTCACTGCCCTTGACAAATGGCTTGCTGGGCCATTTCAGGGGATATTTAAGAGTCAACCACATTGCTGTAGGTTTGGAGTCACATGTAGGCCAGACCAGGTAAGGATGGCAGATTTCCTTCCCTGAAGGACATTAGTGAACCAGAAGGGCTTTTATGACAATGGACAACGGTTTCATGGTCATCATTAGATTTTTAATTCCAGGTTTTTTATTGAATTCAAATTTCACCATTTGCCATGGTGGGATTCAATCACGGGTCCCCAGAGCATTACCCCAGGTATCTGGAATACTAGTCCAGTGACAGTACCACTACGCTACTACCTCCCTGTCTTGTGCTATCCTCATGCATCCCAAATTTGGGATGCAAGCCATCTAGACCAGGTGACTTATCCAGTCTAAGCATAGCCAGCCTTTCTAATACATCCTACCTATTAATTTTCACCCCATCCCTGCTTCTACTGACATTTTGTCAGCATCCTCTCCCTTAGTAAACACAGACATTTGTTACTCATTAAATATCCTAGCCTTGCCCTCAGCCTCCAAGCATATATCACCTTTTCTGTCCTGAATAGGCCCCAGCCCATTTCTTACTATCTGTTTACTATTTATATGCCTGTAGATGATTTTGGGGTTCTCTTTTAAGTCAATTGCCATTCTATTCCCACACTTGTCAGTCTTATTTTCTTCTTTCCTTCCCCTCTTGATTATTGTTTTTTCTCTAGTTCTCACCTAAGATTTAACCTAATATGTATCTCTCATCTCCCTTATCATTTGAGGAGGTTGGTTCTCCTACCTTTCCCTCTTGTTGGAATGTACCTAGCCTGTACCTGAAACATGTCTTCCCTAAAGATCATCATTGTTCCACTAGTTTTTCCTGTGAGTCTTTGGTTCCATTTTGTCCGAACAAGATCTCCTCTTATCCCATTGATACTAGCCCCGCTTCCAAGAAGTTTTACTTTAGATTGTTCCTTGCTCTTCTCCAGGATATGGACTGAATGAATCATAATAATCATACTTCATAAAATTTAGGTTATTTACGGAAAAGGACAAGGAACAATCTACAGTAAAAATATTTAATTGGAGGTGGTCTAATTTCAGGGTAATGAGATGAAATTGTTCAGGGTAAATTGGAATTGAAGATTGACAGGTAAAATGGGAAAAGAACAAGTTTTTCCAAAATAAACCCTTTAAAGATGGTTCTGGGGCATTTGAGCTACATTCCCACATAGGGAAAGGTAGCACAAAGAAAGCCAGAGCTCCCTGAATGACAAAAGATAGAGAGTAAGAGGAAATAGAAAAAGGTTACCTATGACAGATGTCAGATTGATAATACAGGCAGGACCAGGCTGAATATAGAAAGTTCAGAGGGAAATGAAAATGAAAATAAGAGGCAAAGAGAGGGAGTATGAGAAGAGACTGGCAGCTAAAACAAAAGAGAACCCAAAAGTCTTCTATTGGCATATAAATAGTAAAAGGAAGGTAAAAGGAGAAGTGGGGTTGATTAAGGACCAAATAGAAGATCCATGCATGAAGGCAGAGGGCATGGCAGAAGCATTAAAGAGTACATTACATCAGTCTTTACCAATGAAGAGGATGCTGCCAAAGTCATAGTGAAGGAAGGGGTCATGGAGATACTAGATGGGCTAAAAAATTATGAGCTGGAAAATCTGGCTGTAGTCATCAGGGCTGGATGGGATGCATCGGAGGATGCTGAGGGAAGTAAGAGTGGAAATAGCGTAAGTACTGGCCATAATCTTCCAATTCTTCTTAGATTCAGGGGTGATGCCAGAGAACTGGAGAATTCCAAATGTTACACCTTTGTTCAAAAACAATTGTGAGAATAAACACAGAAACTGCAGGCCAGTCAATTTAACTCAGTGATGGGAAAGCTTTTTGAAACAATAAGCTGGGGCAAGAGTCATTTGGACAAGGATGGATTAAGAAAAGCCAGCATGGAGTTGTTAAAAACAAATCATGCTTAACCAACTTGATTGAGTTTTGATGAGGTAACAGAAAAAGTTGATAAGGGTAATGAGATTAATGTGGTGTACATGGACTTTCAAAAGGTGTTTTCTAAAATGTCACAGAATAGGCTTGTCAGCAGATTTAGAGCCCATGAAATAAAAGGGACAATGGAGGCATGATATGAAGTTAGCTGAGTGGGGAGGAAACAGAGATTAGTGGTAAATAGTTGTTTTTCAGACTAGAGATAGGTGAACAACAGTATTCCCCAGGGGTTTGTTCTAGGATCACTGCTTTTCTTGATATATATTGATCTCTTAGACTTAGTTGTACAAGGAACAATTTCAAAACTTGGCAAGGACAAAAATCTTGGAAATATTGTGAACTGTGAGGAGGATTGTGATAGACTTCAAGACGACATAGACAGGCTGGTGGAATGGGGGCAAGTGGCAGATGAAATTTAATGCAGAGCAATGTGAAATGATACATTTTTTGTAGGAAAATTGAGAAAAGGCAGCATAAAGGAAAGAGAACAATTCTACAGGGAGTGCAGGAACACAGAGACCTAGGAGTATAAGTGAACAAATTGTTGAAGGTGGCAGAGCAGTTCCGGTAAGCGGTTAAAAGGTGAGATGGGATCCTGGCTTTATAAATTGAGGCGTTAAGTGCAAAAGTAAGGAAGTTACAATTAACTTTTATAAAACATTGATTCAGCCTCAAATGGAGTACATGGTCCAATTTTGGGCAGCACACCTTAGGAAGGATGTGAAGTCTTTAGAGAGGGTGCAGAAAAGAAGTACAAGAGTGGATATGGAACTCCATCTATGAGGATAGATTGGAGTAGCTGAGGGTGTTCTCAAAGAGAAGGTTGAGAGGAAGTTTAATGAACCTGTTCAAAATCATGAGAAATCTAAATAGAGAAGAAAGAGAGAAACTGTATCCTTTGGCGGAAGGGTTGAGAACCTAAGGATACAGATTTAAGGTGGCTGGCAAAAGAACCAAAGACAACAGGAGAAAAATAGAAAGTGGTTAGGATCTGGATGCACTTCCTGAGATGGTGGTAGAGGCAGATTTAATTGTGACTTTCAAAAAGGAATTGGATATGCACCTGAAGATTAAAATTTTGCAGAATTACATGGAAAGGGAAGGAGAGTGGGACTAATTGAATTGCTTTTGCAGAGAGCTGGTACAGACTCAATCAGGCAGCAGGCCTCTTTCTGTGCTGTAACCATTCTATAGTTCTATGCTTCTATGGTTCTATAAACCTTTTGATATGATGATTACTATTACCAAGTGTTCCCTCATAGACACTTGGGGCGGAATTTTCCGGCCCTGCCCACTGCTGGGATCACCTGGTCCCACCCAAAGTCAATGGACTTTGGCTGGGCTGCTGAATCTCCTGCGCTGGGTCCCAACATGAGGGGGCTGGAAAATCCCAGCCTTGGTCCACTTGGCCCACCTTATTGCCCAATGCCAGATTCAGCAATGCTAATTGGATGGAGAACTGGTGAGGGAAGCTCTCCAAAACACATATCAGAAATTCCTCCCCTTCCTTTTGCTTTACTCTAACATCATTCCAATTGATATTTGGGTAATGAAAGTACCCCAGTATCCCCACTCTGTGGTTCTTGCACATATCTGTGATCCTCCTGCAGGTTTGCTCCTCTCTTTCTCACTATATTTGGAGGCCTATAGAATATCCGAGTAGTGTGATCATAACTTTCTTGTTTTTCAACTTTAATCAAATGGATCCTGTCCTTGTATCCTCAAGGACATCCGCTCTTTCCAAAATAAAAACAAAAAAACCTGGAAAAACTCAGCAGGTCTGACAGCATCTGCGGAGAGGAACACAGTTAACGTTTCAAGTCCGTATGACTCTTCAACAGAACTAAGGAAAAATAGAAAAGAGGTGAAATATAAGCTGGTTTAAGGGGTGGGGGGGTGGGACAGGTAGAGCTGGATAGAGGGCCAGTGATAGGTGGAGATAACCAAAAGATGTTTATGACAAAAGGACAAAGAGGTGTTGAAGCTAGTGGTATTATCTAAGGAATGTGATAATAAAGGTACAGATAGCCCTAGTGGGGGTGGGGTGGGGGGAAGGGATCAAAATAGGCTAAACGACAGAGATAAAACAATGGATGGAAATACATTTTAAAATAATGGAAATAGGTGGGAAAAGAAAAATCTATATAAATTATTGGAAAAAAGAGGGATCGGAAAGGGGGTGGGGATGGAGGAGAGAGTTCACGATCTAAAATTGTTGAACTGAATATTCAGTCCGGAAGGCTGTAAAGTGCCTAGTCGGAAGATGAGATGCTGCTCCTCCAGCTTGCGTTGAGCTTCACTGGAACAATGCAGCAGGCCAAGGACAGACATGTGGGCATGAGAGCAGGGTGGAGTGTTGAAATGGCAAGCGACAGGGAGGTCTGGGTCATGCTTGCAGACAGATCGAAGGTGTTCCGCAAAGCGGTCACCCAGTCTGCGTTTGGTCTCTCCAATATAGAGGAAACCTCATTGGGAGCAACGAATGCAGTAGACTAAATTGAGGGAAGTGCAAGTGAAATGCTGCTTCACTTGAAAGGAGTGTTTGGGCCCTTGGATGGTGAGGAGAGGGGAAGTAAAGGGGCAGGTGTTGCACCTTCTGCGGTTGCATGGGAAGGTGCTGTGGGAGGGGGTTGAGGTGTAGGGGGTGATGGGGGAGTGGACCAGGGTGTCCCGGAGGAAACGATTCCTGCGGAAAGCCGCCAGGGGGGGGGTGAAGGGAAGATGTGTTTGGTGGTGGCATCATGCTGGAGTTGGTGGAAATGGCGGAGGATGATCCTTTGAATGTGGAGGCTGGTGGGGTGATAAGTGAGGACAAGGGGGACCCTTGAGGGCGGATGCGCGGGAGATGGGCCAGACACGATTGAGGGCCAATGCTATAATGTCTTCTCTAATTAGTACTGCCACCCCACCTCACTTTTTCCTTCACTACCATTTCTGAACATTTTGTATTCTTGAATACAGCATTAAGCACCCAGCTCTCACCATTTGTAAGCCATGCTTCCATTATTACTGCTAGATCATAGTCCCACATGGCTATTTGTGCTTGTAACCCACCAATCTTATTCACCACATTTTGTGCATTTACAAACATGCATTCTAAACACTTGCAATCCTCATAGTCCTTCTTAATCTGCTACTTTCTAATTTGGTACTTTCTTTAGTATTATCCAACACCCTTACTCCTTTATGCACTGTGTTCATCTTTTCTACTTATATATGTTGGTGCCCACCCCCTGCCAATTTAATTTAAACCCTCACCAATCACACTAGCAAACCTCTCCATGAGGACATTGGTCCTAGTCCTGTTGAGGTGCAACCCATCCTTTTCAATAGGTGCCTCCTGAACTGGTCCCCATTTTTCAAAAATCTGAAGCCCTCCCTACTGCACGATACCTCAAGCCATGCATTGATCCATGTGTTTAATTGTAAATCCGCCCCTGTACGTGGCACAGATTACTATCATTGCGGTCTACTCTTTAACTTCCTCCCTAGCTCCTGAAAGTCTGACCATAGTACCTTAATACTTGCTCTATGTAATTGGTAACAATAGCCAGGATTTTTAGGATGGCTAAGTTTCTCATCCAGCCATCCGAAGAGTTGATAGCCAACGCATCGCCGCCAATACTGGTTATCCCCCAGCCATTTAATACACCTTGCAGTGTTAATTAGCTGGAGGCAGGACTTCTGCCCCTCAGTTGGGAGGAAGTCCTGTCTCAGTCTGATTGGCTGTCAGCTCTCTAGTTCCAGCAACACCAGAAATTGCAGTGGACAGGACTGGGACTACAAGCAGTCCCCAGAGTCTAAGTTCTGGGAGTCCAGGACCAGAAGTGTGGGGGTCTCAGGGTGGGGAGGGGTGGTGAAGCCCAAGGGGGAGGACAGATGGGGGCAGGAGTGTTTGTGAAGAGGGAGCACTTGTAGGGACTAGACCTTGTGGTGGTGCGGCAGGGTTGGGGGTCCCACCATTTCAGATGGTCATCTATCTATTATCTTGAACTCTTACTGTCAGTGGGATTGCCACCTCCTGGAAGGTACAATCCAAGAAATTCCCAGCCTCCTTGGTGCTTTGCAATGACTCAATCTGCCCCTCAAGCTTAGAAACTCTTGAGCTTGAGGTCAGCAACTGGACACATTTCCTACACATGTGGTCCCCCAAGATACATGAAGTGCCGCAGAAACTGCAAGCAACAGGTCTCAGCTGCCCATCCATGATTAAAAAATACTCTATTCTCCCTTTTAGAATCTAGTTAGTACCTTGTTCATCTATGAATTTTAATTGATGTTAACACTGAGATGCAGATGCAAATTTATGGTTAAATTCTGATTATTGAGCTTATTTATTCAGCTAGTTCACAGAATCATTGAATCATAGACTGGTTACCACACAGAAGGAGGTCATTCAGTCTGTCATGTCTGTGCCAACTCTCTGCAAGAGCAATGCACCTAGTTCCACACCCCAGTTTTTCCCCATGACCCTGCAAATCTTTCATCTTCAGACAATGATCCAAGTCTATACTGAATGTCATGATTGAATCTGCCTCCACCACACTCTCAGAAAGTGCATTCTAGATCCTAAGTGTAAAGATTTTCCCTCATGTCACAGTAGCTTAATTTGCCAATCACCTTAAATTGGTATAATAATGGCAAAACACTACGTATGCTGGAAATCTGAAATAAAAACAGAAAATGCTGGAAAAACACAGCAGGTCTGGCAGCATCTGTGAAGAGAGAAACAGCGTTAATGTTTTATGTCAAATATGACTCTTATTCGAAACTGACGGGAGATAGAAATGTAATGGGATTATTCTGTAGAAAGGGGCGAAGGGGGAGTTACAACATAAATGAAGATCTGGGATAGATTAGAGGGTGGGACAGATTAAATAACAAAGATGTCATAGAACAAAAGGCAAAGGGAGTGGTAATGGTTCTAGTAAAGAAACAAAGCATTGGTCCAGAGTGAGGGTTAATGGCAGAATAAAAACATGCAAACAAGATATAGACTGGCACATGGCAAAAAAAAAAAAGAATCAATATGGAGGACAGAGTTCATGGTCTGAAATTGTTGAACTGTTCCTCCAGCTTATGTTGAGCTTCACTGGAACATTCCGGGAAGGAATGCCACAGAGTAAGAGGTGATATTGCATAAAATATCACTGACCAGTGATGACCAAACATGGCCAGAGTAATGATAATTCATGCATTCCCCATTAGAAGGATCTGCAAAACTGTAATTAATTGTTTTTTCTGTGTCTTTGTCAACACATTAAGGGACTTCTTTGTAAATGTGTAAGGAAAGAGAGATAGAGATATGACTGTGTTAATGAACTGGCCTTCTCCAGTATTGTGGAGTAGTGCCTATAAGTAGTGCCTTATAATGCCTATAAGGATCCAAGGCCTCACAAGAGCTCCTGCTGCTTTAGAATGGAACCTTCCTTTGAGCATTAATTCCTAATTCTTAACACTAATTCAATGAGGATTCAGAAGAGGACATGCCCCATCCTTGTCAATCAGAGGAGGACATGCTCCCATCCCTGTCAATCAGAGGAGGACACACCCCTATCCCTGTCAATCAGAGGAGTGCATACCCCGGTCCCTGACAGAGGACATGCCCCATCCCTGTCAATCAGAGCAGGACACACTCCCAAAGTGGACAGGGGGGTGGGGGGTGGGGGTTGCTGGTGGTGTGGTGTGGTGGGAATAAGGGGTCCAAAACAAGAGAAGCACCAGGGCCTATGATTTATTTCCTTGGCCCTGCATTGAAGTGTGCAGCCAGACCAATTCTGCAGCACCACGGGTGACTCAGCCATACAATGGAGAATAGGAGAAACTTTGGAAAGGAGATTCTACATTAAGAGGAATAGACAGATCATTCTGTGGATGCAGAGGTGGTTTCAGAATTGTATGTTACCTTGTGCCAGGATCAAGGATGTTACTAAGTGGCTGAGAAGGAAGGATGAACAGCCAGAAGTCATGGTCCACATTGGAACCAACAATAAAGGTAAAAAGAGAGATGAGGCTCTGTAGGCAGATATTAGAGAGCGAGGAAGAAAGCTAAGCAGGACTTCAAAAGGTAGTAATCTTCAGATTACTCCCTTGCAACACTTAGTGAGTATAGAAATAGGAGGGTAGAGCAGATTAATCCATGGCTGGAAAGATGATGCACGAGGGGGCTTTAGATTCTTGCAACATTGGGACCATGTGTGGGAAAGATGGGTCTTTTACAGGCTCAACAGAGCTGATACCAATGTCCTCATGGGGGAGTTTGTTAGTTTAAATGCTTCCCAACAGCACTAACTTGGCAGGGGAATGGGAACAGGATGTAGCACTAGGAAGGAGAAATAAGGCCTATGAAGGATTTGGAGAAACAGTTAACATTAGAGTAAGAAATAGCAAGGTGGGGTCAGAGTGAGATGGAATGCAATAGGGTTTAAGTTAGGTTTATTATGAAATGCATGTAAATGCACAAAGCATGGCAAATGAGGTCAGTGAGCTGCAGACACAGATAACCACATGGAAGAATGATGTTATGGCGATAACAGAGACCTGGGTCAAAAAAAGGCAGGGCTGGGTACTAAATAATCCTGATATATGGTGTTCAGGAAATTTAGGTAAGGGAAGAAAGGAAGAGAGGTGGTAATATATGATTAAGGAGATTATTGTAGTACTGGAGAGAGAGAGAATGTCCTACAGGACAAGACAGAAAATAACAAAATCTATTTGGTAGCACAGAATTTGAGTATTGCTAAAAAAGAGACATGCTGATGAAACTTTCGCCTTGCACTCATCAGGACAGAATTGCAAGAGCACCCAATCTCAAATGGAAAAACAATTTATACAGCATGAAAAAGGGGTGCTGATTGGTTGGCAAGTGCCATGGAGAATGCACCAGGGAACAGTTAACTGCCAATCTTTTGTTTAAATTCATACAGGCAAGTCGACACTGATTGGTCAAGGCATTTCCATGGGGCATGAACCAGGGAATGACTGTTCCCCAAGTTTTTGTTTAGTTGAAAAAACTTGTTGGACTCGTGTAAGAGTAATGGCTTACCTGATGGGTCACTGCGTCTATGTATGTATTGGCTGTCCAAGACACACAAAAGTGATGTCTCTTTACCTATGACTGTGTCTGCACAACATAATTGACTAAATGGTTGAGTGACTGAGCAAGTTTTCCACATACATGATGAAGGATTCCTTCACCTTTGCGAAGACCATACAGGACTTGCATATCAATAGCAATGCTGTGTCCATGTGCTCATTCAACATTGCCAGCCTATTCACCAATGTATCATTCAAGGAAGCCATAGACATTTGTACCACTCGCTATTTCATGGCAATTTAGATGCACTGCCGTTGTCTGAATCTGTATTTATTGAACATATGAACTCAACAACTCGTGCAGTTGAGTTCAGTTTTAACAACACCATATGTGCCCAGACAGATGGTGTTTCCATGGGACCCACTTTAGGCTGAGGTCTTGCTAACATCTTTGTCAGTTTCCACGAGAAACGCGTCTTCGATGGAATGACCCCTAACCTCCTACCCCTTGCATATTTCTGAAATGCAGAAGATACGTTTGCTATATTTGAATCTGCAGCTGCATGTAAGAATTTCCTTATGCACCTTATCAGGCTCCATCCTGCGCTCAAATACACCTTTGAAATATAGCAGTCAAATGAGAAATCTGCCAATAGGTTCTTGATGACTGTCTACCACAAGCTCACCTTCACTGGTCTATATACATGTTGGGATTGCTACATTTATTATAAGATTGGCCTTGTCGGCAATCTCGTAAACAAGATCCAAGCCAATTGCTCACTGTGCATCAAAGCTATCCTGCAGGATACTGGCTACCCTGATCAGATCATTGCTCACTCTATATTGTGCAAATTCATGCCAGTTTTGATCCTGCAAAGTGCCCAGTCTACCTCAGATTATCCGGGAAGGGTAGGTATCTCAAAAATGTGAGCAACAGGTGAAGCTAGCCATTTCAGGCTGCTACTGTACAGTAGCAACACAAGTGGTATTCTCTACGAACAGGATGCTACCATCAAGCCAAAAAGAAGTTCTGCCTACCACACAAATGAGCAATGTGATATATGAATTTCAATGCCATTGTGATGCCAGGTATGTAGGCCATACATTCCAATGGCTGGTGGATCACAGCAAACAACATGTCCGTTTGGCTGTTTGCAACAGGCAAAGTACTGATCGTACTCAACCAGCCCATGTTTGCAAAACTCAGAACATGGTGTCCATCACTAGATGTGATTCCACGATTGGACAACACTTACTAAACAGTCCCAATTGTGCAAAAAATTACACCAAAAAACAATTTAAGATTATCAGTTGCGCTTGCTGTATGGCTCACTTACATGTGCTAGAAGCTACATATATTCACACAGAGGGCCTGTCCTTTGCAAACAGAAAGAACATGTCCATGAATCTTTTTCAACTAAATAAAAGCTTAAGGACAGCCATTCCCCCATGGGAATGCCTTGACCAATCAGAGTTGACTTTGTTGGTTTGAATTTAAACAAAAGTTTGGTAATTAATTTTTCCCTGGTGCATTCTCATGGTAATGCCTCTATCAGAGTCCAACCAATCAGCACCCTCTTCTCATGAAGTATAAATTGTTGTTCCCTTTGAGATTTGGTATTCTTGTGATTCTGTCTTGATGAGTACAAGACGAAAAGTTTCAACAGCATTTCTCTTTTTTCAGCAATAATTAAGAATCTACTTGGTACATTAGAGGTACCAGAACACTTCTGGGTGTATTCCGCAGGCCACCAACTGGTGGGAAAGATGTAGAGGAGAAACTTTGCAGGGAAAGCACAGGGCAGCAGGTGCAAAACTATGGAGAGACAATAGTGGACCTAAATTATCCTAATATAAACTGGGCTAGTAATACTGTAAAGGGCAGAGAGGTGGACGAGTTCTTGAAGCGCGTTCAAAAGAATTTTCTTGATGATATGTTTCCACCCCAATGAGGAAAGTGGCATTGTTGAGTCAGTTTCTGGGAATTAGGTGGATCGAGTGGATTAAGCGTCAGAAGGGGAATGTTTAGGAAACAGTGATCATTGTAATTTAAGGTTTAGGTGAGCTGTGGAAAAGGACAAGGAATAATCTAGAATAAAATCAGTTAATTGGAGGAGGGCCAATTCCAGTGGGGTGAGAACAAATCTCGTTCAGGTAAATAAATTGGAATCAGATATTGATAGGCAATGGGAACAAATGCTGCCTTTACAGAGGAGATGGCTTGGCTTCAATCCAGGTACATTCCCACAGGGTTGAAAGGTGGGGTAAGCAAAGCCAGAGCATTCTAGATGACAAAAGGGATTGAGGGTAAAACAAAGCAGAAGAAGTAGGCTATGATAGATGTCAGGGTGATAATACAAGTGAGAACCAGGCTGAATATAGAAAGTTCAGAGTGGAAGTAACAAAGAAATTAGGGCCAAAAAAAAAGAGTTTGAGAAGAGACTGGCAGCCAACATAAAAGGGAATAACAAACATTTTTTACAGGCATATAAATAGTAAAAGAACAAAACGAGGAGGGGTGGGGCTGATTATGGACCCAAAAAAGGGGATCTACAGGTGGAGGCAGAGGGCATGGCTGAGGTACTAAATGAATACTTTGCATCTGTATTTACCAAGGAAGAAGTGGCAATGAAAGGGGAGGTAGTTGAGACACTGGATGGGCTAAAATTGATAAAGAGGAGATTTTAGAGAAGTTGGTTGCACTAGAAGTTGATAAGTCACCAGTTGATGAAATGCATCTGAGGATACTGAGGGAAATAAAGGAGGAAATTGCAGAGGCACTGGCCATAATCTTCCAATTCTCCTTAGTTATGCATATGGGGCCAGAGGACTGGAGAGTTGTAATGTTATACCTTTGTTCAAAAAAGGGTGTAAAGATAAACATAGTAACCACAGGCTGGTTAGTTTAACATTGGTGGTGGAAAAACTTTTAGAAACGATAACCTGCGACAAAATTAACAGTCACTTGGACAAGTGTGGATTTATTAAGGAAAGTCAGCATGCATTTGTTGAAGACAAATTGTATTTAAGTAATTTAATTGAGTTTTTTGATGAGGTAACTTACAAAAACACAGAAAAATATCCAAAAATATAGATTCCCTCACAACATGGCAAAAGAAATTTAATCTAGACAAGTGTGAAGTGATATATTTTGGTAGGAAGAATGAGGAGAGGCAATATAAACTAAAGGATACAGTTCTAAAGGTGATGAAAGGGCAGAGGGACTTGGAGGCAAATAAGCACAAATTATTGAGGGTGCGGAGGAGAATAAGAAAGCAGTTAATAAAGCATACGGATCTTGGGCTTTATAAATGGGGGAAATAGAGTACAAAAGCAAGGAAGTTGTGATGAACCTTTATAATATAAACAGTGTGTCAGCCTCAACTGGAGTATTATGTCCAATTCTGGGCACCATACATTTGGAAGGATTTGAAGGCTTTTTAGAGGGTGCAAAAATGATTTCTAAGAATAGTTCCAGGGATGAGGAACTTCAGTTATATGAATATATTGAGAAGCTGGGGCTGTTCTTCTTAGAGAAGTGAAGGTTGAGAGGGGAATTGTTGGAGGTGTTCAAAATCATGAGAGGTCTGAGTAGATAGGGAGAAACAGTTCCCATTGCGGAAAGGTCAAGAACCAGCAGACACCAATTTAAGGTGAATGACAGAAGAACCAACAGCAATATGAGGAAAAACCTTTTTACACAGCAAGTTGTTAGGATCTAGACTGCCTGGGAATGTGATAGACGCAGATTCAAGTGTGGCTTTCCAATAATTCTGATAACCATCCAAGGAAAAAAAAAAGCGTGGCAATGAAAGTCCCAGCTCAAATACAACAGGCCAAATGGCCTCCTTTTTTGCTCTAACCATTGTATGGTTCTATGATTCTAAGTGGCAAGTAATTTATATTAGACAACAGCCCAAGCTTGAACATGGTCCAGATCTTGCTGTATTTAGGCATGGACTACTCCATTATCTGAGTTACAAACGGAACTGAATGCTGTGCAATCATCAGTGAACATCCCACTTATGAGAGAGGAAAGTTCATTGATGAAGCTGCTGAAAATGGTTGGGCCTAGGACATCCTTCAGAAACACCTTCAGCAATATCCTGCAGCTGAGACTATTGGCCTTCGACAACCATAGCCATCTTCTTTTGTGCTAGGTATTACTCAAGCAAATGGACAGCTTTCCCCGATACTCATTGACTTCAATTTTACTAGGGCTCCTTGATGTCACACTCCGTCAAATGCTGCTTTGATGTCAAGGGCAGACACCCCCTTACCTCCGAATTCAGCTCGAGTCCATGTTTGGAGGAAGGATAAAACAAGGTCTCGAGCCAAATTGTCCTGATGGAGTTCAAACCGGACATTGGTTAGCAGATTATTGATAGCCACTTGATAGCACAGTCATCAGTTCTTTCCATCATTTTGCTGATGATTGAGAGTAGACTGATTGGGCAGTAACTGGCTAGATTGGATTCGTCCTGCTTTTTGTGAACAAGACATATCTGGAAAATTTTCCACTTTGTTGGGTGGATGCCAGTGTTGCAGGTGTATAAAACAGTTTGGTTAGAGGTATAGTTAGTTCCGGAACACAAATCTTGAGTCTCTACAGCTGGAATGTTGGCAGGGCCCACAGCCTTTGATGTATCCAATGCCTTTAGCTGTTTCTTGATATCTGACAGAGTGAATTGAATTGCCTGAAGACTAGCTTCTGTGATGGTGGGGACCTCAGGAGGAGGCTGAAATGGATCAATTCCTCAGAACTTTCAGCTGATGATAGTTGCAAATGCTTCAGCTTTGGACACAAAACTGCATCTGAAGCCCAATCAGTGTTTTATAAGGTTGAACATAACTCCCTTTTTAACTCTATTCCTCTTCTATAAAGCCAAGGAGCCTTATGCCTTTTTACCAGCTTCTCAACTTATCTTGCCATCTTTACAGCTTTGGGTATGCAAATCCCCGAGTCCCTCTGTTCCAGCATCCCCTTTAAAGTTGTATATTTAGTATTGCACCTCCTCATACTTCCTTCCAAAATGTATCACTTCACACTTCTCTGCGTTAAATTTCATTTGCCATATGTCTGCACACTTCTGCAGTCTAAGTCCTCCTGAAGTCTGCTACTGTTCTCTCTTCACTTCATTTGAGCTTTTACTCATCTGTAAACTTTGAAATTATGCCCTTTATACTCAAGTCTGCATCATTAAAAATATATAAAAAGCAGTCTGCGCTCTCTTCTTCTTCACTTCTCTATCCAAAGGCAGGTTGGACCCACAGCGCTGTGATCTCCACCACGGGTAGGACAAGGAGGCAGGTCCCAATCCACTCCAGCTGGAACGGGGATCAAACTCCATGCGGTTGGCACCAATTTGATCCACACCAGGTGTCCAGTCAACTGAGCCAATCGACTCCCTGAGGAGTCTAAGGTGCTGTGGCAACTTACACTTTTACATGCATATTGTAGCTGGAACTATGAACAGTGAGGCTAGAAGCTCCAGTTTCTTTCCATCACATGGCTGACCAGGAATCTCTCTAACTCAATGGCCTGCCATTGGTATTTGGTGGAAGGATTTACAAGTTGATACTCAATCAGTTAGGCCGTTTTATAAAAAGTACCTTTCTTGGCCATCAAATCCTGGAATATGATTTGAACCCAAGAGCTTCTGGTTCAGAGGCAAGGACGCTACCACTGCCCCACAAGACCTCCAAGTCCGCACTGTACATCAATTCTAATATAACTGGACTGTGGAAATTCAGTGCCTATTATGCTGTGCTTTAAATCAGCTGCTCTTTGGGAAGCCACAGTTAATGTTAAATGTTTTGGATTGCACTGTGTATGTAACAACAGATACACCTGCCTCGGCGTATTTTTGTGAGGTACGTGTTATGTACAATACGTTTGAATTGGTTCAACTATAAATATTTCTTCAAAAACAAAGGGGCTGATTTCTAAATTGCAGGCAGGTGACAGTTCCTTGTACCCCTTGAACTGAAATGAAAACCAACACACTCAAATATAATCCAAAATGGAGTAACAATCAATTTAAAACTGATATAGAGGAGGAATAACCTCCACAAATCCTACAAAAAGGGGGAAAGGGGAAGGCATTCACTGGCAGAAATATGAGAAAAGGCAGAAATGAGGGTTTGAGTGAGACCCAGTGGTGGTGGTGGTGGTGGTGGGGGTGAGGGCGGGCAGGGGGGGGGTCGTCAATATTGTAACAATAAGAGGGCAGTCAGAAGAAAAGTGAAACTATAAAAGATGCAAACAAATCCAAAACTGAGGCTGAGCATAAGATGGTTAATATTCTGAATGGTAACACTTTTAAAGTATTCACAAAGAAAATCATGAACGACATGTCCTTCTCAAACAAGGAGAGCCAAAGTAATGCAAATGGAGAGGAAATTCCTTAAGGTCTATCTTCAGGTCTGAAATGAATGCCACAGACTTTAAGCTGGAAGCCCAAGTCTAACCTCAAATTGGGCCTTGTGCCTTGTTAACATTATTTGGGCAAACTGCCTGTTGCACATCCGCAAGTGGCTCATTTGTTTTATAAAGATGAATGTCAGCCCAAAGATAAATCAAAGGAGATGGGATAGAGTGGCAGTGATGGGGTTGATTGTAGGTACTGTGGAGTGTGGGGGCAGGCGGCGAGGAGCACTCCACAGTAACGTTATTTAAAATCATTCTTTAAAAAAGTGATTTTATTTGGCAGCTACTAAAGCATAGAAATATTTATGGTAGAGAAAGAGGCCATTCAGCCCATTGTGTTGTTATGATCCCGTAGAGATTGATAACTTTCAATAAAAGAAATTAAAACTTCCAGTTGAAAGTTAAAAGGATGACATGACAAGATTTCACACTTTAAGATTTTTACTGTAACAGACTAAAGCACTATTGACTAAACAGTTGTTGTAGGCAACTTATATTTTAAATTACAGAACAGAACTTTGCTCTTTTACTTTTGACACAACTGAAAACCCATTTCACAAGTATGCTTTCACTGTCCCTCAAGAAGTCATTGATTTTCCTGTACCAAGTCCAAAGTGATTCTTGGCTCCCGAGGGTTTACTTCCATTCCTTTCCTTTCCCAACCTGGTAACTTGTAACCACATAAGTGTCATTCACAGTGAAGGTTTTTCCTGGCAATTCTTCCTCTAGCGCAAGCTAGGCAACTCTGCCAGCCTCATTGGGAATTCTCAAGAATTTGGTCTTTTCAATCCGAGCGTGATCTCCCACTCACATTCCTGCAGGGTGAACCATAGAGGCTGTTGGGCTCCAGCTGCTTCCTCTCTCCTGGATCCTGGTACACTCTGGTCTATGGGCAGAGTTTTCCAGAGCCTGCAGGTGGTGGGCGTGATAGGTGGCGTACGCGGAAGGCAGGTCATGATCTTCCGCTCAGCCCGCTGACAGCAGGCTGCATTTCCCACCATCGGTCGGCGGGAGGGCTAATTGTAATATATTAGCATATAATTAACACGCCAACGTGTTTCACAGCAGCGTGCAGGCGATGTGCACTTGGCGGCCTTCACTTTGGGGGAACTGAGGTGAGTGAGCAGCAGCGCTCTCCACAGCTTGCCTGTTGTTTACAGGCCTCAGGAGCACCGGGGGACTGGGGCAACTGATGCCTGGCTCCGCAGGCGACTGCTGAGGGGGATGGGTGTCTGGGGGCATGTGCTGGCCAGCGTCGGAGGTGACTGCTGAGGGGGGTGGGGTCAAGTGCTGCCCTGGCGCTGCATTGGGCACACAGGTGGGGGGGGTCAGTGTAAGTGAGGGAAGTGGCCATGCATTAGGGACACCTGTATAAACTGACCATGCCTCAGCAACTGAGGCAGATAATACACAGCCACAGTGATATGATTGGGGTCAGGCTCCTAGCCTGCCCGCCCATGCAAGCAACAGGGAGGCACCAAAGGGCCACCAAGCGCTCCACACCTTATACTCCCCCCACCCCCCTCACCGCCAAACCGCCCCGGCACACACTTCGAGTCCGCCACCACTTTATTGGACTGCAGAGCAGTTGGACTGCATACGTTGTACAATCTCCTCGCCAATGCTGGCCATGTAGCAGTCACTGCTGGAGGCGCTCATAGCCCCTTGCAATCTCAGCATCCTGGTTTGGACCAGTGTCCCCCATGTGCAGGTTGACAGAGCAGCCAAGCAGTGCACTCATCTCTGGCCATCTGAGGGGTGACCAGAACTCTCTGGGAAGCATTAAGGGGCGGTCACACAAGGCCAGGAAAGGTGATAAGTACATCCATGATAACCATGTCTCTTTTTCATGCTGCAGGAGGACCATGTCAGGGTCATGGATCCTGGTGATGTAGCTGTATGCCAGTTGGTCTACAGAGACCATAGAAGACGGAGGAGAGAGCGACTGAGGTACCTGGCTGTGCAAAGGCAGTAGCAGCAACCTCATGAAGGGGCAGCAGGGGGTCCTGCACACGCTGCCCAGGAGCGACAACGAGCCGTGGCTGGTCGGCGCCTAGTGACACCCAGAGTCTATAGACACCGCCTGCCATTCCTGCAGATGACTGAGAACTCGTGTCGCTGATGACTGCGCATGTCTAGGGACTTGGTAGCTCACATCTGCCACTGCAGGACTTGGCACCAAAGGGACATGGAGGGCATCCACTGCCAGTGGTTGTGAAAGTGACTGCGGTGCTCAATTTCTATGCCATTGGCTCCTTTCAGGGCTCCACAGGACCTCTGTGGGATTTCACAATCTGCCACCCACAAATGCATCCACAAAGTCACGGATGCCATCTTCTCCATGGCACACAACTTTGTGCATTTTGCCTGGCACTAGGACAACCAGGATGCAAGGGCCATTGGATTCACCCTGATCTCGGGATTCCCACAGGCGCAGGGTGCGATTAACTGCACTCATGTGGCGCTCAGGTCTCCATTGCCAGACTCAGTGAACTTCATCAAGCGCAAGGGCGTCCACTCACTGAAGGTGCAGCTGGTATGCGACCACCAGAAACGCATCCTGCAGGTATGTGCACGGTTTCCAGGGACTGTGCATGATGCCTACATCCTGAGTCACTCGCAGATCCCTGCAGTCTTCCAGGGTCCACAGAGGCTGCAGGGTTGGCTCCTCGGGGACAAGGGCTACTTGCAGAGGCCGTGGCTGATGACACCCATGCAGCGGTCTCAGACTGCAGCAGAGTGACGCTATAATGAAGTTCACGCAGCAGCTCGCAGCTTGGTGGAACAGACCATCGGGATGCTGAAGATACGGCTCTGGTGCCTGGACCAATCTGGTGGAGCCCTGCACTACAGTCCGCAGAGGGTGTCATGCATCGTCGTCGTCTGCTGTGCCCTTTATAACCTGGCGCTGCAATGGGGTAAGGAGCTGGCTGAGGAGGAGATGGAGGAGCTGCATGTCTCCTCTGATGAGGAGGATGCCGATGGGGATGAGGGGGTCCTCGGTGGTGACGACGACGATGGGTATGAGGCTCTCGCATTGGCTAGACGAGGCACGCGCACTCGGGAGGCCCTCATAGCTGCCAGATTTGTGAAGGATGTTGACAACATGCAGTGAGGTGTCCCCATAGATCTTCACATTGCAGTTGTGAACGTTTGACTCCAGTCTGGCTTATCTCAGCGCCAATACCCTCTGTGAGAATGCTCCTGTCACAGAGATGCAGTGGAGGCCCTAATAGTCGCTTGATCGCAGGAGGATGATGACAACATGCAGTGAGGTCACTCCATAGATCTTTACATCACCTCTGAGAATGTCTGACTCCTGTCTGGCCAAGGGCAGCTTGCTTGCACTCCATGATCAGGGCCATCTCAAAGACACAGCCATGAAACTTTAGACACATCTGATGCTGTGTCCGCCTTCAGCACCTCAGCCGTTCAGGAGCTGGTACACAGCATCACTGGTCGCAGATGCTGGTGTGATGGGGGCCAGCCCCACCTTAAAGGTGCTGAGAGCACACAGAGAGTATGAGAGAACTGCCCACTACATTCTAGCAGCAATGACCAGCACTGCCGAGGTGCAGGCATCAGTAATATTTCCAGAGAGTGTCAGGCTGGACCATCACTGTGGTCTGAAGGCCGCACAGAGCACAGGGAAGAGGCCCTGGACTGAGACACCTGCCTTTTATCTTGTGCAGAAAGGTTTCACATCTGAGTGACAAGAACACTGCTCATCAGAACAAGGAGCCATAGACAGGGAGACATTCTTGGGAATTTATTGACAATAGTGAACATTATGTACAAGTGATTAACACCGGTGCCCAGGCTGTGCAACTAAGTCTCCTCAACTTTCCTAACCCTGTCTTGGTTCTCCCCGGACATCCACAGCGAAGGTGGAGGCAGCCCTGCTGGCTGTGACGCCCTGTCTGTGATGACCTTGGTGGGCGTCCTCTGGTGGGCCCCAGCCTGCTTTCGGGGTCCTGTTGTGTGGCAGTGGCACCCACCCCGGCCTGTGAAGCTGGATCTGCGGAGGTCATAGGAAAAGGGGAGCCAGATGGGCCGGTCACTCCCAGAGTCACCTGGGTGGATGGCCCCAGAGTGCGCACCTGCCGATCCTCCTCCCTATGGGTGCCCGAGGGCCCTTGGCTGACTCAGTGAGCGGAAGGGGTAGCTGGAGTGAGATCGAGCTGCCCAGCACCCCAATCGCGTACACATGTTGGAGGCCAACTAGGGCATCAATGATGGAGTTAAGCCCGTGCAACAGTGCAGGAGTGACGTCCTGGACCAAGGTCCCCAAGGCGGCCGCCATCCTGCCAACGTTGACCTTGGTGCGTTGCAATGCCAGCACTATCACCTCAGCCTGAAGATGGACAGACTCCTCCATCGTGCCTTGCAATCTGAGGAGTGCAGCGGACATCCCTTCCTGATGTTCCCGAGCTTGCCTTTGTAGCTCCCGCAACTGTGACATGACCGAGTCCAGAGGCTCATCATCTGACTCAGACTCAGCAATGTTCTGGCCTCGAGCAGTCCTCCGAGTGCTGGGGCCCTGGGAAGTCCCTACCCCCGCCTGCTGTGGATCAGAAATTACAATGTGCTCATCAGATTGTGATCCCGAGGCTACTCTAAAGCTAGGTCCCACTGAGGTGTGTGTCTCTGCACTGGTGGGGTGTGTGGCTGAGCGCTGTGACGGGACTTCGGAGAAGTTGCCTTCAGATTCCTCTTCAGAGGTTTCTTCGGAGCTTGCTTGGAGGCTCTGGGTCATGGACTCCATTGGCTGCTTCCCAGATGTGCCTGCGAAAGCAAAGAGACAGGACACATCACTCACGGCATGGTTGTCTGATGGATGTTGCACTGCTGGATCCTCACTTGGTAAAGCAGCGCCAACCTCACCGTCAGCACAGGACCAGCCTTGGTCATCGCTGGCCAGCTGGATGGCTCTGTTTTCGAATTCTGTCAGAACATTGAATTCCGGCATCCCTCCACCTGTCTGTGACCTTTCCCTCCTGTTGTGAGCCAGTTTGTCCTGCATGGATGGAGATGGGGAGAGTGTATCAGGATGCCTGCCGGGCCAATGGCCCTTGCATCCTGGATGTCCCGGTCTTGGGCGAAACGCACAAAGTTGTGTGCCGTTGGGAAAATTGCATTTGTAACCTCATGATGCATTTGTGGGTGGCGGATTTGTGAAATCCCACAGAGGGCACCTGTGGAGCCCTGAAAGGAACCACTGGCATAGAAATTGAGCCCCGCAGTGACTTTCACAGCCACTGGCAGTGGATGCCCTCCATGTCCTCTTGGCACCAAGTCCTGCAGTAAGTGGCAGATGTGAACCACCAGGTCCCTAGACATGCGCAGTCATCTGCAACACTGGTTCTCAGTCATCTGCAGGAATGCTAGGCGCTGACCAGCTACAGCTCGCTGTCACTCCTTGGCAGCGTGTGAGGGAGACCCTGCTGCCCCTTCTTCATGAGGTTGCTGCTACTGCCTTTGCGCGGCCAGGTGCCTCAGTCGCTCTCTCCTCCGTCTTCTACGGTCTCTGTAGGCCATCAGGTTAACCAAGATTCATGATCCTGATGTGGTCCTCCTGCAGCATGAAAGAGAGAGAGACGTGGTTATCATGGCTGTACTTAGCACCTTTCCCGGCCCTGTGTGACTGCCCCTTAATGCTTCCCTGAGAGTGCTGGTCACCGCTCAGATGGCCAGAGATGAGCGCGCTGCATGGCTGCCCTGTCAACCTGTGACATGGGGGGCACTGGTCCAAACCAGGATGCTGAGATTGCAAGGGGCTGTGAGCGCCTCCAGCAATGACTGCTACATGGCCAGTGTTGGCGAGGAGATTGTACAACGTGTGCAGCCCAACTGCTCCACAGTCCAATAAAGTGGTGGCAGACTCGCAGTCTGTGCCGGTGTGGAGGTGGGGGGGATGTAAGGTATGGAGCACTTGGTGGCCCTTTGGT
The DNA here is from genome assembly GCF_964194155.1 of Cetorhinus maximus. Taxonomy (NCBI): domain Eukaryota; kingdom Metazoa; phylum Chordata; class Chondrichthyes; order Lamniformes; family Cetorhinidae; genus Cetorhinus; species Cetorhinus maximus. Next base: position 45,031,138 of record NC_135882.1, on the reverse strand, counting down.
GCCTCTGCATTGCTTGCATGGGTGGGCAGGCTAGGAGCCTGACCCCAATCATATCACTGTGGCTGCGCCTGATCTGTCCCAGTTGCAGAGGCATGGTCAGTTTATACAGGTGTCCCTAATGCGTGGGCACTTTCCTTGCTTACCCTGCCCCCTACCTGTGCGCGGGATGCAGCGCCAGGCAGCACTTGACCCCCCCCTCAGCTCCCCTCAGGAGTCGCCTCCGAGGCTGGCTAGCACATGCCCCCAGACACCCATCCCCCTCAGCAGTCGCCTGCGGAGCCAGGCATCAGTTGCCCGCGTCCCCCGGTGCCCGAGGCTTGTAAACAACAGGCGAGCTGTGGAGAACGCTGCTGCTCACTCACCTCAGTTCCCCCAAAGAGAAGGCCACCAAGTGCACATCGCCTGCGTGCTGTTGTGTAACATGTCGGTGTGCTTTCCCGCCAACATGGATGGATGATACAGCGGGTTTCAAGAGCCTGGCGGGTTGGCATTTTAATTATATGCTAATGTATTGCAATTAGCTCCCCACCGACCAATGGTGGGAAACGCAGCCCGCTGTCGGCAGGCTGAGCGGAAGATCGCAACCTGCCTTCACACCGTCGTGAAGTGTGTCCCGCCATCATATTTTCCCCGCATGCCACTTATCACGCCCCTGCCAGCGGGCTCAGAAAATTCTGCCCCTTATCCTCTTTTCATTTCAGATGTCCAAGAACTGGAACCTGCCCAATCAGTGAATGAAGAAAGAAGTGACTTGATCTGTCACAAGCATATTTTAGAAGATAGGATAGAGATAGAATGTGCACATGGTGAGACATTGGGCACAAGTGTGCAGAAACCATGGCCAGGGAAAGGACAGCATAGGTACAGATTGCTGGCGGGCAAGGTCACATTTGAATTCTGTTGCAGAGAACTCAAATGAGAACTTCGATGGGCTAGGTTACAGAAGAAAGCTGATGTGTGTACACACCAAATGCCTGATGCACTGGAAAGCTTGCATTATATATCAAAGAGCATGGAAGAGTTTATCACCAACTTGGCATATAGCTTGTGCAAAGCTTGGGGCCCATACTTTCCAGTATATAACGGGTGGTCACCCCCCATCAGCACACCTATGGAACCCATCATGGTGCAGCGTCTAATGGCCAATGTCGCAAATTTCATAGAAGGTCAGAGTGCTGTAGTGGAAGTTCAGACTGCGGCCCTCATAGATCTGGACACTACTGTTCAAAGGGGCTTTCAAGGTTTCACAGCTGATCATCAATCTGTTCTCCAACAGATCGGTAAGATTGCTGAGGCATTGCCCCAGGATAGTGACATGCAGCATCAACCTGCTGCCCTCTCGGGATAACAGCATTCCTCATCCCCACTATGTCAATTCACCAGCACCCTTGCTGTTGTTCATCATCCTGCCGGTCCACACTGCTGCAGCCCAGGCCAAGCTAGTGCAGTCTGAAGTGGGGCCTTTTGGGCCCAGAGCTGCTCGAGGTGAGCCTCGAAGGCTATTCACAGTCTCCCCAGTTGAAGGTCAACAGCCTTCCACCGCCTCTGCTGTTGCCTATGGGGAAGCACATCATGGGAGTACTAGGATAGCAAAGGCACACAGAGGACAGACACTAAGTGAATGCACAAAGGTGATTAGGTTATTTTTGTTTGTATTTTGCAATGGCTGATTTGATAAATCTGGATTGGAATGTGCATTTTCTGGTGGGTTTTGTGATAAACAGAACAATGTGATGGGCAGTAATAGAAGAAAAGTAAGGAGCTGGTGAATAGGGAGATGTAGTTGAGGTTACTGATCTCACCAATTATTTAATCATGTACAACCTGGGCAGAAAAGAGCTGTCCACATTGTAGCCTCCCTTCTTCCTGTTCTACTTCCTCATTCCCCTGTTCCTCAAACTCCTGGTCCTCAGCTTCTTGCCTGACAGGTGGTGGCGTGGGTTACTCCTTTATAATGGCCACTCTATTTGCATGGTCTATAATGCTCCTTGTCTTCTGCTGTGCACATGCGAGAGAGTTACGGACCAGAATCATGAGCCTTGCCATGAGCATATAATCCTTGTCACCCAGTGACAGCCTTTGATTTGCCATGGTGTTTCATATACATGTGATCCAGAGGACTGCTGCAAAAATAAAGGAATCCTGACTATTTGCAGGATAACAGGTACTGCCTGTGATCACACACCAGCAACACATTGATTGAGTGGAATCACTTTTGGTTCAGGTATGGCAAAGTTTGCGAAGCACACACAAAGCAATTTGCATGCATCTATGGCACCTTACACTATTGGGTAGCCTGCAATCTATGCAGACCCTTGTGCTCACTTTACCTATTTGTCTCTAGCAAGGGACGACGAGATAAAGTTCTCCCGGTCCATAGGGAGCCTTGGTTGACCTCCCTTATGTTACAGTGTATACTGCAAACTACAAGATGTTGTTTACACCTCCAGCAACATCCTGACAGCCACAGGCAATGTGTTCTTTGCCTGCTTTGAGTTTGCAATTCTGCTGCAGCAATTGGCAGTTCTCACACAATCTCTCTAGCGAAGCAAAGACATCTCAAGCATTGGTTATTACTGAAGTTAAAGTAAGAGAATTACTCCTTTGAGGACCTCTGCAGATATGGCCTCCTTGCTCTTCTTGCAGGTTGTCTTACTCTGTGACCTCTTCATTCTCCCAGTCTTGCATAATTACAAGAAGGTGGTCTACCAGGTCACCCATATTTGGAAGGAGCTTAATAAGCTTTTAATTGAACAACTTAATAGCACCAGCCAGGTGACACCCTGTAGATTATTGAGGTATAGACCAGCCATGAATTATCCGAATGGCGGCACATGTGGATGAAAGCAGAGAGGATGAGCAAACTGGCCACAGCACCATGGTACAGGGGCCATTCAAATTGATGGAGTAAAAAGGAATGTGGTATTAGTAGCAGACAGTATAATTAGGGGGATAGATATCGTTCTCTGCCTAGCACGAGCCCTGAAGGCTGTGTTGCCTGCCCAGTGTCAGGGTTAAGGACATGCCCTTGGGCTTGGAGAGGAATATGGAATTGGAGGGAAAAGATCCAATTGTTGTGGTCCACGAGGGTATCAACAACATAGGTAGGACTAAGAAAGAGTCTGCGGGAGTATGAGCATCTATGGGTGAAATTAAAAAGCAGAACAAGGTTATAATGGACATAATTTTCCACTCTCGCCAGCGGTGGGAATTGTGGCAGGCTTGGGTACAAAATTTGGCATGATGGCAAAAGTCAGTTTCCCGCTGGCCGGAAATTAGTTTTGAATTTTGTTCTCCTGATATTGATAGCAGTTTAAAGGTGGCTCGAGTTTCCCGCTGATCTATGCCGGGAACCACATTTGCATCTCATGAATACTGGGAAGCTGGAAATTAAGAAAGGTTGATCTCGGGCGGGAAGTGGGGGGGGGGGCGTCTAGCAGAAGCCCCCTTCGACTGGGGGGGCACCCTGCCCTTAAGGCACGGTGACCTCCAGACTTCCTTCCCCTCCCCACCAAGGCCTATCCACCCAGACCCAAATCGCCCACCTCACGAGCCCCCAGACCTTCCCTACCTCCTCAACCTGGGACCCCTGACACTTACCTGGGCCCCTGGTTCCTGGAACCTAGGCTCTGGCAGCTCCGTGCAGTGCCTCTTTTGGCACTGCAGCACTGTTGCTGGAGGGACTTGAGAGAGCTGCCAGCCAATTTGATTGCCTGGCAGCTCTCCAAGGTGGGACTTCTTCTGACTGAGAGGCGGAAGCCCCGCCTTACGCTAATCAATGCTTGTTAGAGTGTAAAATGGCAGCAGGGCTCTTGTCCCCGCCATCCTAAAAATTCAGCCCTAAGTCACTGATTGTACAATCATGTACTGAATTCCAGATTGATTGGCATTCTGCAACTTCACTGAGGGATTCCATTAAGCACCACTAGGTAGCTATTCAGGAGCAAAGTAACATCTTCACAGGTAGTTGGACGGTTTAATCAGGATAAGGACACATCTCTGAAATCATACTCATTACTGTCTAGCAAGCATTTCAAATGTCACCGAGTGGAACCAACTTCCATTGCTCAGTGTCATGCATGGGGAGAGTAGGGACTAATAAAGGAATAATGTTCAGCCATAAAAGCAGAGATGAAATAACGTGGCAGGGACGCTTGAAAGGCTATAGTGCTTGACAATGAATAATGATTTTAGCAAAACCTCACAGTCATAAAATAAACGACATTGCAAAGCGCACTTGGGTGAAAAGACTCCAACGTGAATCACTATAAACACTTAATAAAAATGTGTGCCTCAGAATCAAGGGTTACATGTGTATTGTTCAGCCATCATTCTCATATAGGAAGTGCCTTTGTTCATGTCGCTGATGTGGAACTAAAGGCGATTGACTGTGATGCGATTGAGTGAGACTTCATGGAACTGAGGGATAAGATGGCAGATAAATTCAGAGGGGTGCGGGGGTGTCATTTGGTACCTTTGAATGAACGCGGGACCTTGCATCATATCGATTAGCCATTCAGTACCTGAGACTTGGAGAGGGATAAAAGTGAAATATATTTACAATAGTGCAGATTATATACAGTGAACGAACACCCATGCCACCATTGTGCATTCAAAACTTAATTTTTCTTACCCTACCGCTACATCTAGGTGCACCTCCTACATCCACAGCAGAGGTGGAGGCAGCATGCTGACTGCTTTGCCCTGTTGTCCGATATGACTTTGGCAGGCACCCTCTGAAGGCCCGAGGCCTGGAGGGCGCCGGCCTGCTAATAGTCTCCTGCTGCAGGGCAGGTGCACCCTCCTTGGCCTGACTGCTGGAGTTGATAAGGTCATAGGCAGAGGGGATTTGGAGCAGTAGGAGACTCCTGGGTGGATGTCCCTGGGGTGTCTGTCTGTCCTCCTCCCTTTGGGTGCCGAAGGGTTCTTCCCTGGCTCCTTGAGGAGAAAATGCACCTGGAGGGAGGTCAAGGTGCCCCAGCCCTCACTCGCTCAGCCGCTGCTGGAGCACATCTGTGGCTAGTGCGATGGTGAGCAGGTCCAAGCGCAAATCTGGCAGAAACTGTGCATTCTGCTGCACCTGGGTCTTCAAGGCAGCCACCACCTTTCCCATGGAGATTTCAATATGTTTGCATGCCGGAGCCACAACGTCAGACGGAACATGGATGGACTCCTCCACCCTTTGTTCGTCTCTCTGACAACCCTGCCTAATGTTCCCCTGTCTGTCTCTACATATCCAACATTTCTCTCAGGGCCGAATGCAGAGGCTTATTACTGGACTCAGACTCTGCAGGGGCCTGGTCGCCAGCAAGCGTCAGAGACCTAGGCTTTCACTGTCTCCGCCTGCTGTGGACATGTGACCATGAGGTGATCACCAGATTGTGAACCTGAGCCTAGTCTAGAACTAGGACCTACCGAGGTACATGTATCTGCACTGGTGGAGGGTGCAGGTGAATGCAGCGACAGGTCTTCATCAGATGGGGCTTCAGCATCCTCATCTGAGGTGGGCTGGGGCTGAGGGGCTTGTTGGAGGTCTTCCTCTGCTTTTTCTTGCTGGTGGCTAGAATAGAGAAAAGAGATTATTAGTGATTGATTAGGCAGGCTCCTGCACTATAGGTCACTACAGGTCATTGTCCGTAAGTTGCCGGAGAATACTAGATGGAACCTCACAGGCTTTTTTGAGGAGTCCGATCTTGCCTTCCGTGCAGGAAAGATCTCAGTCCTCACCAGCCAGCTGTGCAGCCTGCTCCTCATGGGCCATGAGTGCCCTCAACTCTGGGGTACACCCTCTGGTCTTGGCCCTCTCAAACCGATTATGGGCGAGCTTGTCCTGCATAAAGACAGATAGATTGACAGTGAGCACTACGGGTGAAAGTGCAGTTCAGAAGCATGCATGCCTGCTGTGTGCTGATCCCATCGCAGTAAAGGATAAAGATGCCGTTTGTACTGAATCTAACATGAGATGGGGATCTTAGAATGGCTGGCAGGCATGCACTGCTAACGTCCCATTCGCTGGTCGTGTATGACATCTCTGTGGACTCTAATCCTTAGACTACCTGGTGCCCTTACGAGAATGAGAGTTTTGAGTGAGGAGAAGGTTCACTTACCCTGGCGGAGTGCATCAGATCATACATCCTTTGCCTGTATTGCAGGGCCGAATGTTTTTGCTGGCCTTGGGCACTGACCTCCCTGGCAACCTCCTCCCAGGTCACGTTTGTGGACTTCCTGCTGTTGTCATTTGGGAAGAGGACCTCCTGTTTTTCCTGTATGGCCTGGAGGAAAATCCCCAGAGAGACCTGGCTAAATGGTGGTGCAGAGGATTTGTTTCTTTTCGGGGCCATTGGTTAATTTGCCACAACAATGCCTGGCCTGCAGAGAGTGAATGTGTATGTGGGTGCCGTTTAGTTATGGCACCAGGGCCTTTGACCCCATGAGGTAACAGTAGGGCAGACAAATCACTGCCCACCCTGCCATGAGATTCGGTGACCTCTTTGCTGATGTATAATTAATGAGCTGAAAAGTGGAAGATCTGGCACAAAAACCAGCCGAACGGGAATCATGCCGACTTTTCCACCCATCACCGCACTTTGTATCCAGAACAGAAAGTTCTGTCCAAAGTCTGCATTACTATCTGAGCCACAAGCAAATTGGCATCGGGTAAATAAGATAAAAGAACTGAATGTGTGGCTCAGAGATTAGTGTGGGGTTCATGGGGTACTAGCACTTGTGCTGGGGAAAAAGGGAGCTGTACTATTGGGATGCCTTCACATGAACCTTACTAGAATCAGTGTCATAATGAACTGAATAAATAGGGCTGCATAGAAGGCTTTAAGCTAAATAGTTGGGGGGATGGTTCACATCAGGTGAAAGAAGGTAAACAAGAAAGGACAAGGCAATAGTTTATGGTAGTGATTGACAACCAGAGTGTGACAGGAAGGGCCAGAGTATACAAACATAAGAGTGCACCAGCAAATAGGGTCAGAGAAGGGAAAAATGGTAAAAAGACAGAATTAAAGGCTCTATATTTAAATGCACGAGCATTCGGAACAAGGTAGATAAATTGAAATAGATGGGTAAGGTAGCCACCACAGAGATGTGTTTGCAAGGTGATCAAGGATGGGAACCGAATATTCGAAGGTATTTGACATTTTGATAAGATAGGAAGAAAGGAAATGAAGGTGTTGTAGCTTTGTTAATAAACAATGAGATCAATACTGTAGCAAGAAATGATCTTGGCTTGCAAGATCAAGATGTAGAATCAATTTGGGTGGAAATAAATAGCAAGGGAAAGAAGTCACTGATGGGAGTAGTTTATAGCCCCCTAACAGTAGTTGCACTGTAGGACAGGGTATAAATCAAGAAATAATGGGGGCTTGTAAGAAAGGTACTGCAATAATTATGGGTGATTTTAATCTTCCTATAGATTCAATAAATCAAATTGGCAAAGGTAACCTTGAGAATAAATTCATAGAGTGTATTTGGGACAGCTTATTAGAATAATACCTTCTTGAACCAACCAGGGAACAGGCTATTTTAGACTTGGTAATGTGTAATGAGACAGGATTAATTAATGATCTCATAATAAAGGTCCCTCTCGGCAAGAGTGATCATAACATGATAGAATTTTGCATTCAGTTTAAGGGTGAGAAACATGGGTCTGAAACTAGTGTCTTAAACTTAAATAAAGGGAATTAAAAAGGAATGAAGACAGTGTTAATACAGTGGACTCGGAAAATAGCTTAAAAGATAAGATGGTAGAGTAACAGTGGCAGACATTTAAGGAGTTATTTCATAACCTCAACAAAGATATATTCCATTGAGAAAGAAAGACTCTGAGAAGGATGCGCCATGTGTGGCTAACCAAGGAAGTTATGCCAGTAGGATGAGAGAGTAAACTGGCAAGAAATATAAAAACAGACAGCAAGAGCTTCTTCTAAATAAAAAGGAAGAGAGCAGCTAAAGTGAGCATTGTTCCCTTAAAGGATGAGAATTAACAAGGAAATGGCAGTGACTTTGAACAAGTGTTTTGTATCCGTCTTCCTGGTAGAAGACACAAAAAGCATCCCAATAATAATGAGAAAATCAAGGGGCAAAAGGGAGGGAGGAACGTGAAACGATCACTATCACTGGAGGAAAAAGTACTGGGAAAATTAATGTGACTTAAGGCTGACAAGTCACCTCAGCTTGCGTCCTAGAGTCTTACAAGAAGTGGGTGCAGAGATAATGGATACATTGGTTGTAATCTTCTAAAATTCCCTAGATTCTGGAAAGGTTCCAAAGGATTGGAAAACAGCAAGTATAACATCATTATTCAAGAAAGGCAAGAGTAAGAAAGCAGGAAAATATAGGCTGACATCTGTCATTGGGAAAATGCTGCAATTCATCATTAAGGTAGTAGTAGTGGGGGAGGTGGGTGGGTGAGGGAGGGAGGGGGTGGCAGTTCCCTCAGCTGGCTAGCATGTGATTGAGAACAATACTAATAGCATTGGGTTTGATCCCCATTCTGGTTGAGTCAGACTTGGGGTCTGCCTGCTCGCCCTGTCCAACAGTAAAATCATGGCAAAAAGCTGATATTTGGTGACTCTCGAATAATCAAACATGTTACCTGGAGTAGTAATCGTAGCAGGACATTTAGAAAATCATTACACACTCAAGCAGAGTCAATGTGGTTTTATGAAAGGGAAATTGTGTTTGACAAATTTATGAGTTTTTTGAGAATGTAACAAGCAGGGTGGATAAAGGGGAACCAGTAAGTGTATTGTATTTTTATTTCCAAAGGGCATTCGTTCGATAAGGTACCATATAGAAAGACATGGCATTGGGGGTAATATATGAGCATGCATAGAGGATTGGCCAACAAACAGAAAACATAGACCCAGGATAAAGAGATCATTTTCAGTTTGGCTAACTTTAACTAGTGGAGTGCCGTAGGGATCAGTGCTGGAAGGTCAACTATTTAGAATCTACATTAATGACTTGGATGAAGGGACCGAGTGTATTGGAGCCAAATTTGCTGACAATAGAGATAAGTAGGAAAGCAAGTTGTGAGGAGGATACAAAGAGTCTGTAAAAGGATATAGATGGGTTAAGTGAGTGGGCAACAATTTGGCAGATGGAGTATCATGTGGGAAAATGTGAGGATGCCCACTTTGCTGGGAGGTAAACAAACAGAATATTATTTAAATGGAGACTGGAGAATGCTTTGGTACAGAATGGTCTTTGTATGTTAATCACAAAATGTTAGCATGCAGGTACAGCAATAATTAGAAGGACAAATGGAATGTTAGTCTTTATTGCAAGGGGGATGGAGTATAAAAATACAGAAGTCTTGTTACAACTGTGCAGGGCATTAGTGAGACCACATATGAGTACTGCTTGGTTTTGGTCTCCTTACTTAAGGAGGGATAACTTGCATGGGAAGCAGTTCAGGGAAGGTTCACTAGGTTGATTCCTAGGATGAAGGGGTTGTTTTATGAGGAAAGGTTGAGCAGATTGGGTCTATAATCATTGGAGTCTAGAAGAATGAGAGGTGATCTTATTGAAACATAAGACCCTCTGAGGGGGCTTGACAGGGTGGATGCTGAGAGAATGTTTCCTCTTGTGGTGGGTGGGGAGAAATTGAGAACTGGGGGAACAGTTTCAAAATAAGATGGGGATGAGGAGGAATTTCTTCTCACAGAGGGCTGTTATTCTTTGGAATCCTCTACCCCAGACAGTAGTGGAGGCTGAGTTATTGAATATATTCAAGGTTGACTTAAGACAGATTTTTGATCTACAAGGTAGTAAAGGGATATAATGGGCAGGCAAGAAAGTGGAGTTGAGGTCACAATCAGATCAGACATGTTCTTAATGGGTGGCAGGGTGGGCTCAAGGTGCCAAATGGCCTACTCCTGCTCCTATTTTTTATGTTCTTATGGTGGAGTAGGTTTGAGGATATGAATGGCATAGTCCTGTTCCTATTTTTAAGGTCAGGTACTGTGCTGAGTAGAAACTACATCAAAATTCTTAAGTCTCTTGGTCCCTTCTCCCCACAACCCCCATAACTATACATGCACCCAAAAACATAGTGCTCACTTTATCAAAAACAGAAATAAAATTGGTCCCAACTGACTGACCTACATGTTCTATTATTCGACATAAGACTGCCGTAAGTTTTTCAAAACAGTTTTTTTGTCCACTGTGAATTCTACTTATCCAGAGGTTACACAAAACATATTGATGAACCTTACTGGTTAAATCCCAGCAGGGTCTTGAACAATTAATATTAAGATAATTTTCAACATTTTTCTGCTCAATTCTACAGATTAGACAAGAATGGTGTCATACCCGATTTTTTTCCCAAGAAGCTAGTCTTAAAAAGCAGATGTTCACAAATAACCTAAAAATGAGACTCAAGTATGTATAACTGTTGCTGAAAGGAGAGAGACATGTTGTCAAAGCTTTTTGTCTTGCACTCATCAGGACAAATGCAAGACTGCCAAATTTCAAACAATCACAACAATTTATACTACAGTAGAAAAGAGTGCTGATTGATTGGCAAGTCGACTCTGTTGGGTGAGGCGATGACATGGAGAAGGCAACAGGGTCCCAATGCCTCTAGGTAATTCAAAAAAGTTGCAAAGCTTGAACGTATTCCTTTTGTTTGCAGAGAATAGGTCCCTGTGTATGAATGTATGCCATTTCTAGCAAGTGTAAATGAGCCATAAGTTTTTAAAAATTCATTCATGGGGTGTGATATTGCTGGCTAGGCCAGCGTTTATTGCCCATCCCTAATTGCATTCGAGAAGGTGGTGGTGAACTGCCTTCCTGAACCGCTGCAGTCCACATGGTGTAGGTACATCCACAGTGCTGTTAGGGAGGGAGTTTCAGGATTTTGATCCAGTGACAGTAGCCAAGTCAGGACGATGAATGGCTTGGAAGGGAACTTCCAGGTGGTGGTGTTCTCATGTATCTGCTGCCCTTGTCCTTCTAGATGGTAGCAGTCGTGGGTTTGGAAGGTGCTGTCTAAGGAGCCTTCGTGAGTTGCTGCAGTGCATATTGTAGACGGTACACACTGCTGCCACTGTGCATCGGTGATGGAGGGAGTAAATGTTTGTGGACGGGGTGCCAATCGAGCGAGTTGCTTTGTCCTGGATGGCGTCGAGCTTGAGTGTTGTTGGAGCTGTACTCATCCATGTAAGTGGAGAGTATTCCATCACATTCCTGACTTGTGCCTTGTAGAGGGTGGACAAGCTTTGGGGAGTCAGGTGGTGACACAGGATTTCCAGCCTCTGACCTGCTCTTGTAGCTGGAGTATTTATATGGCTAGTCTAGTTCAATTTCTGGTTAATGGTAACCCCCTAGGATGTTGATAGTGGGGGATTCTGCAATGCTAATGCCATTGAATTTCAAGGGGGATGGTTAGATTCTCTCTTGTTGGAGATTGCCTGGCACTTGTGTGGTGCAAATGTTACTTGCTACTTGTCAGCCCAAGCCTGGATATTGTCCAGGTCTTGCTGCATTTGGACATGGACTGTTTTTGTATCTGAGGAGTTGCGAATGGTGCTGAACGTTGTGTGATCATCAGCAAACATCCCCACTTTATGACCTTATGATGGAAGGAAGGTCAATGATGAAGCAGCTGGAGACGGTTGGGCCTAGGACACTACCCTGAAGAACTCCTGCAAAGATGTCTTGGGAACTGAGATGATTGACCTCCAACAAACACAAAACATCTTCCTTTGTGCTAAGAATGAATCCAACCAGCAGAATGTTTTCCTCCTGATTCCCAGTTTTGCTAGGGTTCCTGGTGCCACACTCAATCAAGTCTGCCATGATATCATGGGCGGTCACTCTTACCTCACCTCAGCTTGACTGATTATCTTAAATTCACTTATCTATTCGCACACTCCGGATTGTTCAGCAAGTGCTGCACAATCGTGAATCACATCTAAGAGTATGGGCAGAATCTTCTGTTTGGCGAGTGGGGGATGGGGCCTGCTCGCCGACGCGTTAAATGATGCAGGGTGACGTTGGGCATGCGTGAAAATTTAGATTTTCCGTTCTGCCGAACAGTCAAAGGCCTATTAAGGCTATTAATAAAGTAATTAACATGATTAATTGACCTGCCTGCCCAACCTTAAAGTTTGCGGGCAGGCTGGGAGCCCAGGCGGGCTTTTGAAAAAACATGAAACCTCATCCAAGGGCGGGATGAGGTTTCATGAGGGTATTAAAATTTTTATAAAATGTTTAGAATAAAAGAAATTGACATGTCTCAGCTCATATGACAGTGGCACATGAGTGGACATGTCAGTAATGTTTTTCCCCTTCTTTATTGAAATTTTCAAACCAGAGCTGATCTCCCTGAGGCAGCACTTTGCACCATTCCTGGCTCAGGGAATCCCCCCCCCGCCTGCGCAGGGAGTGCATAGAGGTTCCTGGCCGACTTCTCGCTGGGTGGGCCTTAATTGGCCCACCCACGTAAAATGGCGGCGTGTCCCCAATTGGGGGCGCCAATCAGAAACCCACCCGCTCGGGCCCGCTCCTGCACATCCCCCCGACGGGAGGAAAATGTTCCCCTAGATGTTTTATTTTGGGTTTTGCAAGTGCTGGCTGGTTGAGTGTGGTCTGTACTCTGCCTATTACAAACAGCCAGAGGAGGAACATGTTTGATTCAATCAATTGTGTTTTAGGTAAAACAGGTTAAGAAGCCATTTCACACTACTACTATGCTGTGGTGAAGCAAGTGGTATTTTCCACTAATTGGATACTGCTGTCAGTCCAAAAAGCCATTCTGCCTACCACAGAATTGAGAACGTGGTGTATGAATTTAGGTTCCAGCGCGATGCCAAGTACGTAGGCCATACGTCCCAATGGCTGGCTGAGCCAAACAACATGTTCCTTTGGTTATTAACGAAAGATTTACTGTTAGATGCGATTCCACGATTGAGCAGCATTTGCTGACAATCCTGAGCATGCTAACAGCTACACTAACAACTAATTTAAGATAATCAGCTGAGCTCATAATATGGCTCATTTACACTTGCTAGAACCAACATTCATACGCAGGGGTCTGTCCTCTGCAAGCAAAATGAATATATTCAAACTCCTTACTACCAAACGACTGTATGTATAAATGATTCAGACTTGCACCAAAGTAAAAGTACAGTCAACTGAACCAAAGAACCAGCTGAAGACGTTAAAAGGACATCAAGTAGAAGAACTGAACAATGATAGTATACCACAAACTGCAAGTGTTCCATCATGTTAACAGAACCTTATTGGCATCACCTTTCACTAGGCCACTTAGGATTTCTCTGTTTAACTTTGGTTGTAGTCTTTTTCAAAACTTCACAAAAATGATGACAAAAGAATCAACTTCAGTGACTCAAGAACAAGTTAATAATGTTATATACAGTTTATTGCCAGTGTATGCACATTTGTAAGCACATAATTATAAATACATCAAATAATACAGTGTAAACCAAATAAACATTCACGTGACACTATATCCTTGATGCAGGTGCTAAAAAAGCCAGTAACAGATAGAAGGCTCGCTTAAAATCTTTAAATACATTTCTACAAATTTCTCATTAAACAAAAAAGGGGGACTCCCTAAAAGCAGCAAAACAACAGTCTGATCATGTTTTGCTTTCCCAGTGAGATTCAATTTTACCAGATGCATTCACTTTAGTTTTGGACTTCACATATCCAGCCCCATGAGCATCACCATCACAGAACAACTGGCAACAAAACTATTTCCAGTATCGATTTAGGACATGTCATTAAATGTTAGTCATTATGCAACCAGGTAAAAGTAGTAGACTTTTAAAAAAAAGTGTAAGTTATGTCAGTAGGTTGTAAGAATACCTGTCTGTAAAAGAGGTAGAGAGAACACTAATGCAACGTGCTGACATCTCCATAGTGATCCATCTTATTTGCTTTCCCAAATGGACACTGTCAATATCTTATGACCTTCACATTGTACTGTGCACAAATAGTAGCTATTGATGTTAAGCTTCCTGGAACATTTAAACAAAGCCATCACAGACAAATAGGTCAGTCGCATCATCACCACAATTGTTGTCTACTTATTTAAGGTTACTGCTGAGTCAAAACTTGCCACAAAGGCTTTTCTACCTGATGAACGTATGCATTTTACTAGAAGTTTAGAAACATATACTAAATATAAACAAGTTACATACTGAGTGTGCTTGTGAAGAGCACTCCACTCCGATGCACCCTGCTTGAAGAAGGGGTGATGGCACGTGTCCATTTGGTTATGATACAAGTCTCATGCAACCTGTTCCCATCCACTTAAACCTACTACTAAGAAATAGGACACAGAGATGACTCGCTGCTGCTCAAAAATGTTCAGCTCTTCTAGCTTTCTTCCGTTTAGTTTGCTTTACTTTTATTGAGGGAAGAACAGATTAAATTGGTGAATAGACAAGTGACACTGGCAAAACCAGACAATTCCAGCCGCAGGCCTTGCACAACATTAAGTTACAATCCCTAAAGTTTTGTTATGGCAGCATGCACCCAAAACAAGGCAGTTTGCTACTGCTTCAATCTGGTTCTAGTCTGACTTACTGGAGGCTTATCCTTTACCAATGATTTGTGAAATCTAACCAGAAGTAAATTATGAAATAAAAGGAAATTGTAATACCGCTGGATAGAAGCAAAAAACTTTTCTGAAGCTTAAAGCATTCCTTTTTAATCATAATTAGCATTTTATTTATATAACTGTAACACTGGTAAACATTAATTAGAAGAAACACAGAGGAGTCTGAGTAAGAACTGATTTGAGTTTTATCTGGATTGACTAATACTGTTTCCTCTGATCTGGAATAAATTCTGGTGCAACAGTCACATGCAGGCTGAGGGAAGCCATTTGTTGTATACAGCTGTGATGAATCAAGTTCCAAAGAAGAGTCTAATCTTGAAAAACTGGTTGTTGTCCTGTTCTCAGAAGACCCATTTTAAAATAGCTGCTATCTCTAGCTTTGACCAGTGAGGTCTGACGCTGAGCCACTTGTGCTGGAGCCAGTTTGTGCACGTTTAATGTACAAGTTTAACAATTTCATCTGAAACACAAAACAAATTAAGGAATGTGTTACTTTTTCAATATACTGGATTTAAACAGGGCTGCAAACACTGTACACAACCTAACAGCAAAAATCATGAATTCAGGGAAAAGAACATGAGGCCATAACTGCAAACACAAACAATTTGATGAATAGGTCCTAGTATCACAATCAACAGCAGGAATATGGAGATTGAGGCTTTTAAGTGTGCATAAATATTTCATATTATGCAATTTTTGTTCCAAATGTTGTTAGATAGGGAATAAATATAAGAAAAGAAATTCACAAAAGAAGGATAGAGACTGTTCAGAACAAGAACATTCAAATTATTTCAGCAGGGCACTCCTGTTTCAACAGATATTAAACATTTCATCTAATACACAAATTACAAATACTTCTGATGGCACAGTATTAATAGTTATCTTGTTTGAGTGACACGCAAGGCTATAAATTAACTGGTCAAAGTATTACAATGTTAACATTATACTAATTTCTAACAAAGATTGCATTCTAATCTGCATAACTGGCATCAAATGTGGCCTGTTAATTACCATATCCTGTATGCTCTTGTGAGACATGAGATTATCAAGTGGATTTAAAGTACTATAAGGTCAACAAAAAGGTAAATTATTATGAAGACACAGTAGTCCCTGCTGTATATTACACAAGAATAGTGTTGGTAGACACCAATAGCAACACTATTTAACAAAGACAGACAAAAGATACAGGCTTCAATTTTTATCATAGAGAAAACATACCTCTATTGAACTGTCAACTATCCACTGATAATAAGTGCACTGTGATTCACAGGCTTCATCATACACCTGATGTTATTTAAAGGGTTTTTGGGTCATTTTGAAATTCTAAAATATCAATTTTAACCTACTTTAAAATCAATAGACTAATTTTCTAATTTTTTTGTGGGTAATGTTGGCAAGGCTGGTTGATTCCTAGGATGAAGGGCTTGTCTTACAAGGAAAGATTGCACAGTTAGGCCTATACTCATTGGAGTTTAGAAGAATGAGAGGTGATTGACAGAATAGATGCTGAGAGGATGTTTCCCAGTAAGTGCTGGTAGTGTGCCTGCTGCTGCAAGAAAGCAAGAATAGCCACCAGCCTAGCAGTGAAATTGGATGTTTTAAAATGTCTAGAGGCTGGTGAGAGTTATCTAATTTGAATTCATACAGGATTTATTTTATATTTAGCGATGTATTTTATTTTGCAAGTTATTTCAGCTGGGAATGCACAGTGCTGCACATGTATGGTACAGTGTTTCAACTTGTATATGATTTTTTTCCGGATGGAAGCCTAATTCCAGCTTTAGCATCGATTCCTATGGGAACTCATGATTCAAATGAATGATCTGTCTCTCTCTGAACTTACTGCACTCCGTTCTCTCAGGTCCAACCCCAACATTGTCATCAAACCCGCTGACAAGGGTGGTGCTGTTGTTGTCTGGCGCACTGACCTCTACCTCGCGGAGGCTGAGCGTCAACTCGCAGACTCTTCCTCCTACCTCTCCCTGGACCATGACCCCACCACGGAACATCAAGCCATTGTTTCCAGGACTGTCACTGACCTCATCTCCTCTGGAGATCCTCCTCCCACAGCTTCCAACCTGATAGTTGCCCGACCTCGGACGGCCCGCTTCTACCTCCTACCCAAACTCCACAAACGGAACTGTCCTGGCAGATCAATCGTGTCAGCCTGTTCCTGCCCCACGGAACTCATTTCTCGTTATCTTGACTCCCTTCTCTCTCCCCTTGTCCAGTCCCTTCCCACCTACATCCGTGATTCCTCTGACACCTTACGTCACATCAACAATTTCCAGTTCCCTGGCCCCAACCGCTTCCTCTTCACCATGGATGTCCAATCCCTCTACAACTCCATCCCCCACCAGGATGGTCTGAGGGCCCTTAGCTTCTTCCTTGAACAGAGGCCCCAACAATCCCCATCCACCACTACTCTCCTCCGTCTGGCTGAACTTGTTCTCACACTGAACAATTTCTCCTTTAACTCCTCTCACTTCCTCCAAATAAAAGGTGTGGCTATGGGTACCCGCATGGGCCCCAGCTATGCCTGTCTCTTTATGGGGTATGTGGAACATTCCTTGTTCCAGTCCTACTCCGGCCCCCTCCCACAACTCTTTCTCCAGTACATCGATGATTACTTCGGTGCTGCTTCATGCTCTCGTCGGGACCTGGAAAAATTTATTAATTTTGCTTCCAATCTCCACCCCTCCATCATTTTCACATGGTCCGTCTCTGACACTTCTCTTCCCTTCCTTGACCTCTCTGTCTCAATTTCTGATGATAGACTGTCCACCAATATCCATTACAAGCCTACCGACTCCCACAGCTACCTCGACTACAGCTCCTCACACCCCGCTTCCTGTAAGGACTCCATCCCATTCTCTCAGTTCCTTCGCCTCCGTCGCATCTGTTCTGATGACGCTACCTTCAAAAACAGTTCCTCTGACATGTCCTCCTTCTTCCTTAACCGAGGTTTTCCACCCACGGTCGTTGACAGGGCCCTCAACCGTGTCCGGCCCATCTCCCGCGCATCCACCCTCACGACTTCTCTTCCCTCCCAGAAACATGATAGGGTCCCCCTTGTCCTCACTTATCACCCCACCAGCCTCCACATTCAAAGGATCATCCTCCGCCATTTCCGCCAACTCCAGCATGATGCCACCACCAAACACATCTTCCCTTCACCCCCCCTGGCGGCATTCCATAGGGATCGTTCCCTCCGGGACATCCTGGTCCACTCCTCCATCACCCCCTACTCCTCAACCCCCACCTATGGCACCTCCCCATGCCCACGCAGAAGATGCAACACCTGCCCCTTCACTTCCTCTCTCCTCACCGTCCAAGGGCCCAAACACTCCTTTCAAGTGAAGCTTGCATTTCCCCTAACTTAATCTACTGCATTCGTTGCTCCCAATGCGGTCTCCTCTACATTGGAGAGACCAAACGTAAGCTGGGCGTCCGCTTTGCAGAACACCTGCAGTCTGTCCGCAAGAAAGACCCAAACCTCCCTGTCGCTTGCCATTTTAACACTCCACCCTGCTCTCTTGCCCACATGTCTGTCCTTGGCTTGCTGCATTGTTCCAGTGAAGCCCAACGCAAACTGAAGGAACAGCACCTCATCTTCCGACTAGGCACTTTACAGCATTCCGGGCTGAATATTGAATTCAACAACTTTAGATCTTAAACTCCCCCTCCCCCCATCCCCAGCCCGTTTCCTCCCCCTCCCTTTTGTTTTTTTTCCAATAATTTATATAGATTTTTCTTTTCCCACCTATTTCCATTATTTTTAAATCTACAACTAATGCCTTGTCAATCTTTCCACCCCACCCCCACTAGAGCTGTACCTTGAGTGTCCTGCCATCCATTCTTAATTAGCATTTTTCTTAGATAATATCACCATCTTCAACACCTCTTTGATCCTTCTGTCTGTTACATCTTTTGATTATCTGCTCCTATCACTGCTTGCTTGTCCCTACAACCACCCCACCCTCAACTTCTCTCCCCCCGACCCCCACCTTAAACCGGCTTATATTTCACCCCTCTCCTAACTATACTTCAGTTCTGTTGAAGGGTTGTGCGGACCCGAAACGTCAACTCTTTTCTTCTCCACCGATGCTGCCAGACCTGCTGAGTTTTTCCAGGTAATTCTGTTTTTGTTTTGGATTTCCAGCATCCGCAGTAGTTTTTTGTTTTTATTCAAATGAAGTTGCTTCACTTCAAGTCCAGGAATGCAAACACAACCTAAAATGAGGACTTACTGTACCAGAAACAGGGATTCAGCACTGAGTCCAATGGAACTGCACTAAAAATAGGCTTCCAGTGACAAAAACACTCCTTGCTTCCTGCTTCTGAGCCAATTTTGGATCCAACTTGCTACATTGCCTTGAATCTCATGGGTTTTTGTTTTTGTGACCAGTTTGTCATGTGAGACCTTATCAAATGCCTTGCTAAAATCCATATAGACTACATCAAATGTAGGACTCTCGTAGACCTCTGTATCACCTCAAATATTTCTATCATGTTAATCAGACACAACCTTCCCTTACCAACTCTGTGCTGTCATTGATTAATTGGCCCAGAAACTTCCGATCTTCAGGGAGTCCTATCCTGGAGGTGCCCCAGAACATGCACTGGGGAACTCCCCCAAAGTCTACACACAAGGGCTGCATACGAATTGTCTGGGAATTTTAAACCTCCGATGGCAGTTTACCTGTACTGGGAACCATCTGATACTCTGATTTAAATTGGAGACTTTGGATGATTCCGCCTCTCTTAGTGGAATAGTTACCCAGGAAAAATTTGAAGAATTAAAGCCGCTTCTAACTCATGGGTAACTATAGTACTGACACCCCCCTCGATCCCCACTGTACCCTCTGACTACCGTCCTGACCACCCCCCACCCCCACCACCCCTGACTAACCCCCCCAACCACCCAACAACCCCCACTAGCCTCCCACCCCAACTACCCACCCACACCCCGATGACCCTCCCGACAACCCATCCTCCCACCCTTCTGGACTAGCCCCCAAGCCCAACTACCCTCCCAACTTACGATTACCCTCCCAGCCCCAACTACCCTCCCAGCCCCCCATGACTGCAGCTACAAACCCCCGACTACCCTCTTGACCGCCCCAACAACCACACTAGCTCCAACGCCATACCATCCCTGCCCCCAACACCATACTATCCCTGCGAGCCCCCCTCATCATCCCCCTGCCCACCCCCATACTCCTCACACACCCCGACTACCCCCCTGACTGACCACCCAACCTCCCTCCAACCCACCCCAACCATCCTACGCACTTAACTTATACACTTACCATCTCCCTGGCTTCTCAAAGTGCATTTAAAAAAAGGGACCTTTAAACTTGCCTGGTTTACAGCAGCTATTGCCGTACAAAGCGGGCGTGGCTTCACTTCCCCAATGCTGCTGCCCTGCACTGGAAATGCCTTGGGAACCAGCTACGCTGCACATTTCTCACCAGGCCTGGGATGGAAGAGCGGGCGAGAAATATGCAGCTCCCGACCTGGGTAAGTAAAAAGGAACAGAGTGGCAATCTGACCATGATTGCCACTCCCGGGAAGTTATGGCCTATTCTTCTTTAATGAAGATTTTTCCTGTCCCTCAGAATTTCTTCCAAAAAATTTCCTGCTACTGAGGTTAGGTTGAATGGCCCGTAATGACTTGGTCTGCTGCTTTCCTCATTTTTAAATAATGATACAGCATTGACTGTCCTCCAGTCCTCTGGCACCATGCCTGTAGCCAGAGAGGACTGGAGAATAATAAGCAGAACCTCTGCTATTTCTTCTCTTTCTTTCCTTAGCAGCCCAGGATACATTTCATCTGGGCCTGGGGATTTATCCACTTTCAAGGATATTAAACCCCTTAATACTCCCTCTCTCACTATGTCAATTTCATCTAAAATTTCACACGCCTCCTCTGATTGCAATGTCTTTACTGTCCCTCTCTTGTGTGAAACAGACACAAATTTTCTGCTAAGAACCAAACCTACTCTCTGCCTCCACACACGGGTTACCCTTATGATCCTTAATAGGCCCTTCTCGTCCTTGAGTTATCCTCTTTCTCTTTATGTATTTATGAAGAAATCTTGTTTTACTTGATCTTACTTGCCATATTTTTTCAACACTGAAGCTTCGAAAGTTAGAATTAACTGACGCTACAGTGAAAAAATTGAAGACCTTTGCTACTGGGAGAGCAAATTCAAGACACTGTTTTTGGGAAGAAGAAAAAGGGCCTTATGTGAGACAGTCACATAACTCTTGGAGATATTCAGAATGTGTAGAATGCTTGTGAGGATTCTGCTCAAGTAATTTTACCCAGTTGATGACAGCTCTGTCACAATTAGAAATAGGCTCTTAAACACAGCAAGCATGTAAGAAAAGTTCCATTCACCTACTCTGCCTGACCGTATCCCTTCTCGATTCAAAAATGAGTCTAATTATTTCTTGATCTTATCAATATCAGCTGCTTCAACAGCTGCCCCATAAAATTTGCTTCACAATTCTAAGATTGTTGTGGTTAAACAAATTTGAATTTTGAGACCTCTCCTTTAAAACATAATTATTAGTCTGAAAGGCTACCACATAATTTTAAAGAAAATTATATAAACTATAGTGAGCTTCTTGGCTGGATTTGCTGATGCATGTGCAGCTATATCATTGAGTACAAAAAATTGAAAACTATAGTAACAACAAGTCAAACCCATAAATACTAGACACAAAGTACATTTAAAAAAATACATTTAATTTACCTTACTGCCAGTGAGTTGACCAAGATGGGGTTTAAGATCTTCACCAATAACAGAATAGATGGCTACAAGGCAAAATACACTTGCTTTGCGAACACTGCTCTCTGTATTGTCATAACCCTGAAAAAAATTATGGTTGAGTTAAGCAGATTGTTGTATTCTACTGCAACTGTGAAACGTTACATTAACCTTCTTGGATGATTTGTAATCTCTAGGGAAATATCAGCATTATATCTTTTGTATGTCTGCAGATAATCAGGGTATATGTGTTTTAGAAATAAAAATGGCCTACCAAAGGTCGAAATGCAGATGTTTCTAAACTGAGAGCTTTCCCAACACCATTATCTGTTCATAAGTATCATGCGATGAAGTCAGCAGAGAGGCAAAAGGGCAATGTTGGCTCTGAACAAGCATCAGTTGTGTACATTTAAAAAATGGTGACAATCACACCCAGGACTGGCTGAAACACATCCACGAAATACAGTGAAGGGCGATTCTTGTTGCTGTTTTCAAAGAACAGGAGGAGGCCATTCGGTTTCTCGAGCCTGTTCTGTCATTCAATTATATCATGGCTAATCTCTACCTCAACTTAATTTACTCGCCTTTGTTTCATATCCCTTGATGCCTTCATCCAACAAAAACTCACCCAATATAAAACTATCAATCTCACTCTCGGAATTTTCAGTTGACCCAGTATCTACTGCCTTTTGGGGGAGAAAGTGTCAAATTTCCACTACCCTTTGAGAAAAAAAAACACCTTTTCACTCCTTCATAATCTCTAATGTTAACATTATGCCTTTTGGTTCTGGATTACCCCATCAAAAGGTATAGTTTTTCAGTATCTCCTCTAGCAAATCCCTTTATCATTTTAAATTCCTCGATTAGGTCAAGCCCTCAACTTCCTACATGCAAGGGAATACAAAACAAGCTTATGCAACTTGCCAGGATAATTTAACCTTTTTTAGGTGATCCGATACCACACATTTTAACCCCTATCAAAGTCGAAAGTTTCTCTAGTCTTTATTAGAAAGACCGGGGCTTACATGGTACATGAAGCTAGCAAAGGGGCCAGCTAAAAAAATGTCAGAACCCCTGTTAAAAGGGATAGTACAGCCTAGTTGTCTGGAAGCCCAGGAAAGGTATTATGGTTTGTAGATTAGCCAGAAAACTGAAGTTTGGTTCTAATTCATACTGAAATGAATTTTCCTTTGGAGCACGTTAATTGTGACTGATGAATCTACAATGATTTGTAGATTCATGCCCATCAGTCCCAAAATGGATTCAACTGTTGGTAACAGTCAAAGTTCCTCAGCTTACAAATGAAATTTGTTAACAATATTGGCTGAACCAAAAATGCAACTGTTTTCAGTGGAGTTATGATGGGCACTGTTTCAAAGCAGATGTGGTCTGACAACGAGGGAAAAGATGCAGCAAATTCCATATGGCTTCCTGTAAATTATACCTCTGTTAAGTAGCAACTGTAAGTACTGCTACTGCATCACAGCACATATATGGGTGTGTGTTTCAGTTCAGAGGAGACTTGATCAAGCTTCTGGAGACTGTTTTCTATTTAAACAGGCGACACAGAAAGAGACATGACCAGCCCATATGACCCTGCTGGCTCTGAAAGAGTTACCCAATTAGTCCCATTAACCTTCTCTTTCCACAGAGCCCAGAAAATCTTTCCTTTTCAGTATGTATCCAATTCCCTTTTAAAGTTACTATTAAATCAATTCCACCACCCTTTCCAGATTATCCTAACTTGCTTCATTTATAAAGCTCAGGACCCCATACATATTCTTTAAACAGCCTTCTTAACTTGTTCTGAACCCCAGGTCTCTCGAAAATTAAAACAAAATACTGCGGATGCTGGAGATCTGAAATAAAAACAAGAATCTAGCAGGTTTCAAAGAAGAGTCATATTGGACTCTAAACGGTAACTCTGATTCTCTCTCTCTCCACACAGTTGCTTTTAGGCCTGCTGAGTTTTTTCAATGCTTTCTGGTTTTTGCCCCAGGTCTCTTTGTTCCTGCAGCCGCTTTAAAATTCAATCATGTTGCTTCTTCAGCCTCTCATTCTTCTGACCAAAATATATGACTTCTCACTTCCCTACATTAAATTTCATTTGGCATAAGTCCATTTTAGCAGTTTGTCTGTTGTCCTGAGGTCAGATCACTGTTTACCATATTTCAGTGTTTTATGTTAACTGAGAACTTTGAAATTACACCTGTTATACTTAAGTCCAGGTCATAGTTATATGTTAAAAGAACAATAAGACCATGAGACATAGGAGCAGAAATTAGGCCATTCGGCCCATCGAGCTTGCTCCGCCATTCAATCACGGCTGATAAGTTTCTCAACCCCATTCTCCCGCCTTCTCCCTGTAACCTTTGATCCCCTTACCAATCAAGAACCTATCTATCTCGGTCTTAAATACACTCAATGATCTGGCCTCCACAGCCTTCTGTGGCAATGAATTCCATAGATTCACCACTCTCTGGCTAAAGAAGTTTCTCCTCATCTCTGTTCTAAAAGGTCTTCCCTTTACTCTGAGGCTGTGCCCTCAGGTCCTAGTCTCTCCTACTAATGGAAACATCTTTCCCACGTCCACTCTATCCAGGCCTTTCATTATTCTGTAAGTTTCAATCAGATCCCCCCTCATCCTTCTAAACTCCATCGACTATAGACCCAGAGTCCTCAAACGTTCCTCATATGTTAAGTCTTTCATTCCTGGGATCGTTCTCGTGAACCTCCTCTGGACCATCGCCAGGGCCAGAACATCCTTCCTGAGATACGGGGCCCAAAATTGCTCAAAATATTCTAAATGTGGTCTGACCAGAGCCTTATAAAGCCTCAGCAGCACATCCCTGCTTTTATATTCTAGTCCTCTTGAAATAAATGCCAACATTGCATTTGCCTTCCTAACTACCGACTCAACCTGCAAGTTAACCTTAAGAGAATCCTGGACTAGGACTCCCAAGTCCCTTTGCACTCCAGATTTCTGAATTCTCTCCCCATTTAGAAAATAGTCTATGCCTCTATTCTTCCTACCAAAGTGCATGACCTCACACTTCCCCACGTTGTATTCCAACTGCCACGTCTTTGCCCATTCTCCTAACCTATTCAAATCCTTCTGCAGCCTCCCTGCCTCCTCAATACTACCTGTCCCTCCACCTATCTTTGTATCATCTGCAAACTTAGCCAGGATGCCCTCAGTTCCTTCATCTAGATCATGAATGTATAAAGTGAAAAGTTGTGGTCTCAACACTGACCCTTGCGGAACTCCACTAGTCACCGGCCGCCATCCTGAGAAGGACCCCCTTATCCCCACTCTCTGCCTCCTGCCAGACAGCCAATCTTCTATCCGTGCTAATACCTTGCCTCTAACACCATGGGCTCTTATCTTACTGAGCAGCCTCCTGTGCGGCACCTTGTCAAAGGCCTTCTGGAAGTCCAAGTAGATAACATCCATTGGCTCTCCTTTGTCTAACCTACTCGTTACCTCCTCAAAGAATTCTAACAGATTTGTCAGGCATGACCTCCTCTTGATGAAACCATGCTGACTTTGCCCTATTTTATCATGCACTTCAAAGTATTCTGAAATCTCATCCTTAATAGTGGACTCTAAAATCTTACCAATGATCGCGGTCCTAATACCGACTCTGGCAGGGTGGGGGGCAACACCACTGTATACTTCCCTCCACTGAAAAACAACAGTTCACCACTGCTACTAAAGGGAAAATACTCCGATGCTGGACATTTGAAATATAAACAGAAAACTCTGGAAATACTCAGCAGGTCAGGCAGCATCTGTGGCGTGAGAAACAGAATTAATAGGCAGGATTTTCCCATGAGGCCTCAGGACCCGAACTTTGGCACCAAATGGGGGTAAAGAGCCTGCACTTGCCAGGAGCCAGACCTGGAGAGCTACTTTCCCAGGGGTGAACTCCTAGCTAGTTGCTTCTGTTCTCATTGGGAGAGGCGGGCACTACTGAGGCAGATAGGCGACCTCAAGGCTGCCTCAAAATGGAGATAACTTTGAAGATATAAAATTTAAACAATAAATTCAGGGAGTCAAGCAGGCAGGCCCCTCAGAGTGGAAGGAAGCCCCTCTGGTGGCAGCATTTGGACCGCAAGTTTTGCTTCTGGCGGCCCCCTCCAGGCTGCTGCCATGAAGCTGTCTCCATGGAGCATTTTTCCGGTGGGCCCCTCTACATTGCTCCTAATTAGGGCCTTAATTATTTAAATTGGCTGCCCACCTCCATTCAGTAAGTAGTCTATCTATATTCTGGTCTGCCTTTGGGAAACCTTCCCGATGGCAAGAATGCATGGCGAGCAGTCCTGACACAGCTCCCTGCTATTTTCCCCGCGGCCAACTGGCTGAAATGTGGGTCAGAAACCAGCACTATGCAGGAAGCAGTCACTCATTGTGACTTTCCATTGGGTGGTTAATTAATGGCCAAAGGATGGACATACTGTTCAATTTAGGATGGTGGAGAGCTCTTAAAGCTAGAAGGGCCAGAAGCCTTCCGGTTTGAAAGGAGCAACACGCTGTAATGTAAGGAAGAGAGAGAGCGCCCCAACATGGAGGTGGCCTCCATCCAACTTTTTTAAAGTTTAAATTGAAATTGGTCGGGGAGGGTGTGTGCGTGTGCATGTGCGAATATATAGTATGTATGTATGTCTGCGCACATTAAGGGCTGGGGGAGGGGTGGGAGACAGAGAACCTCTCTACAGGGTGGCCTGTGGCTGCTGCAGCACAGGGAAGGCCTCTATGCCTGCCTGGAGTGTTGGTCCCAGGTCTGCCACTGGGAGGGAGCCTCCAGGCATCTAAACTGGCCCAGGCTGTCTGTGAATCCCTGTCAGCCGCCTTCTGGTGTTAAGTGGCTCCTAACCAGCCGTGTTGGCTACCTGCTGGGTGCAGGTGGGCAGCCATGCCTCTCCCCGTCACCCACTACCTTTTTGCCTCCATGAAAATGGCCCGGGATGGAGCTGGGGGACTAGCATGCCAGCTGGCGGGGCTATTTTTACCTCCCACCTCCGAACCATGTCTCAGCAGGGATTAAAAATCAAGTCCACGTAATGAGCAAGTGTTGCCTGGCCTGCTGACAATTTCCAGTATTTTCAGTTTATATTCATCTCTTGCTTTGATTCTTGTAGTCATAGAAAAGGAAACACTTGGAGGGAAGGGAAATCATATGTTTAGAGGAAGCTTTTCAAATCAAAATAGTAACTTGCTTTGAGCAGTTAAACACCCACCTATGGTAAGATTGTTGTCAATGCTGATTTGGTCAATAGCTATTTGTATTGGATGTGATCTGTGAACTGATTGCCTGGTAACGGCAAACATACTCAATCTTTGACCACACAAAAAACAGACCACTTGGCATGTTCTAGAATGTTACTGGAGTTACACTTTGTTTCTGGTTTGTCTGGTCTGTCTGATCACTATCTCAATCAGTGAAATGATCCTCAAATTGTTAGTCTGAGTAATTACCAGTTTTCTTAAAAACATTATTAAAATACTCTTTACATGCAGCATTTTCATATTATGAGCATTATAATAGTATTATAATTTAGATTGGGAGGCCATGATTACTCAGTTATTTGAAAAGGAGTTCCTCAACCAAAACTGTTTGAGAACCATTACCCTATAGCATTGCACAAGTAGTCAAAACCAAGTGCTGTCTTCAATTCAGGCTGGTTTAGAGGGTGGGAGTATATTGAGACCAAGGTGCAGGAAGTGGAAAAAGGTGTTGGAGAGGGGGAAAAGGGAGAGGAGAAGGGAACAGGGGAAAGATGGCAGGTGGGTAAGAGGAAAGGAGAGGAAGAGGGGAAAAGAAGAGGGGAGGATGATAGAAGAGGATGAAGAGGGAGTTAGCAAAGTGTTTCAGAAAATTAAATCAGCAATCAATTTTAATATATAATGGAGACAATACTGATGGATTAAATTGCACCATATATGCAACAGTTTTCTCAAATTATCCAAATCCCAGTTTACATTCACTCAGTTAAATAGTCATCTAAATGTTCTGATTACATCACTAACAATCTGAAGTCAGTTTTTTTATCCACTACTCAGCTTAACAACTATGACTGATTGACTTTATGCTGATTTAAGTTAAACTGTATAAACTATTTATATTTGCAGCTCAATGGTAGCTACATACCATTAACAGACCAGGAATAATTTCAGGCAACAACTGGTTCAGAGTCTCTTTATGGACTCTTTCTATGATCTTGGTTTGCATTTTGATGGCTGCTAGGTTGATGGGGCATTCTGCAGTCTGGATAATAGGACAAAGCACTTTAATACACTGCTCAGGGTTGATGGACGTAGCCAGGGCTGTAGCAGCTTCTTCGGCAGCTCTTACCACCTAATGAACAATACATAGATGTTAGAATTCCATGATTCTTTTCAGCAAGCACGATATTGCTTTTACCTGCACAGAAAAGGGGGAGGAAATCAGTAATCATTGTGTACAAAGTCTTAAGAATGTTGAGTGTTATTAAAGTATCAGTGACCCTGATTCACAGTAGCACCCACCTGTTCATTTACTATTACTGTTAATGGACAGGATGCTGCCTCCTTGCTTGTACAGATTTTTCCTGTGCCAGGCACTGTTCTCTTGATGAATGAGCAGTTTGCATTATTCCACTGTTAAACTGACAGCCTCTTGCTGTGATAACTGTTTATTTTGCCTCTAGATTCTCCTTTCTCCACTCTGCCTCCATTTGATTCCTCTTTAGATAATTTAACTGAGATTACAGTAATTATGTTAAAGTCTCATACTACCATTCCATTGCTTAGTTTAAGTGGACAGATTCACTGCTCCTTAAAAGAATTATCTTATTTTGTATTTAGATGTGTCCCAATTACACAAAGACCAGAGTAGCATGCCCAGCTGGGTTGATGGACTCCGATAAACTACTCTACAATAGTAAGAAGATTCATAGAGGCCAAATCTTAGTTAGTGTATAATTTTATATTAAATAAGTGAAGAAACATCATATCACATTTCATAATATATTGTTTCTTCAAACTATGTTCCTTGTATCAATATACTGTTGCGACGACCTTTGACCCAGAAGCAGTACATGAAGGAAAATCTGTAATTTATTTAAAATGTCTGTGATATCTGTAATTAGTTCTAAGAATGTTTGAAAAGGACTTTTAAGAGCTTGCATCAATTGTAAAGGGATCATCTGTAATTTTCTTGCATAAGAGGATATTGGTCCATGTGACCTGGTGGCCCTTGACCTGGAAGCAGTACCAACAGGAAGGAAGTTGACATAGGAAAGCCACGTGGCTGGCTGACACATAGGAAGAACAAAGGTGGCCCATTTACTGTGTGTGTAATACAGTTAAAAAGGGCAGAAAACTGAAGACAGGGTTAGAGCAGAGATTGTGAATTGGACAATTCGATGACTATGCTTCAGTTTTGCCAAAGCCAATCAGACCACTTAACCAGGTTTTATTAAGAGAGTCAGATCAAGACTGTCGTGAACTTAGCCAAGGAGGATCTGCAGGAGTGTGTCCTTTATGTGAAGACTGTCTGTGGGGGATTCAGATGGAGTGGAACATTGGATTTAGGAACAGGAATAGGCCATTCAGCCCTTTGAGCCTGTTTGGATTTTGGAATGCAACAGTACTACATGTCCCATCTGGCTTGCCATAATCATGAGACCTCTATCATGAGGCAATCTCTCTGAAAGCTGCCATTTTAGATCAGTTCAATAAAGACTCACACTGAGAAAGACACTAAGAAGTACTGCTGTCTTTGAACATGGTATCAGGAGTGGATTTAAAATAGAGTTTTAAAACCCTGGAACTGCTGCAGAGAAGCCAAAGCCCAGAAATGCATACATAAAGGTTCAAATCTGCTAAAAGGGGCTGAAAAAGGTAAAGCAAACATATAAATGGAAGGCTGCAAGTAAAATACTTGGTGAGTTAACATGGCTGTAAGCTTTCCCCTCCCAGCTCCTTTCGAAAGGAAAGGTAGTATGTGGCAGAACTGGCAGCTTTTCCACTTACAATGGCAAAATTATGAGATTACAACAGATTTAATTAACAAGCCAGAGCTGATAAGTACAGCCACACTTTTAACACTGCTGGGAAGTGACTGCTACAAATTGTATTTCACTCTCAATCTATCTGACAAAGGAAACAGACAACAGAGATTTTGAATACCTGAACCTACATTTTGAACTCCGAGTGAACGTTTCTTATGAATGCTATGTATTCAACACGAAAACTCAAGGTGCAAACGAGCCCACTGAACAGTATGTGACTGCAGTAACACAGCTTGCAGAATCAAGTGAATTTGCGCAGCTAAAAGATGATCCGATAAAAGGTAGAATTCTCTTAGGCTTACGAGACTCCTTAATGAGAGCAAATTTACTGCAAGAGGAGAAACTTATGCTCAAAAAAGCAATAGGTGTGTCTAGAAACGAGGAAGTTGTAAAATGTCAGCTAGAGCACATGTATGTCAGAACATACCAGGAGATACATTGTGCTGAAACACATTCTAGGTCAAAAGAGCAGAACAATTGCAGACAAAGGACAGGATGCAAATACTGCGGACAACATCATACAAAAGAAAAGAAGGATTGCCCAGCATGGGGAAAGCAGTGTTTTCACTGGAAGAAGCTGAATCATTTCACACACAAGTATTTGGCTACAAAGAAGCAAAACAAGCCTATACAGATAGCCACTGGACAGATATCAGCAGAAGAATCTGGTGAAGCACTATACATGATGCAACAGGTTGGTTGCATCAAGTCGATAGGTGATTAATGGTTTGTGATTGTTACAATGATGACCACAGGAGGGTATCAAGCAAATAAGAAGTGTCAGAGATACACTGGTGCGTTATGCAACATCATGACCTTCACAGACCTGTGAGAAGTGGCTCAACATGGAGATCCGAAAATGAAGTCCTCGAAAGTAAGGTTGAGGCTATATGATGGCACGATACTCATACCGAGGGGGCAAATTATTCCGAAATCCCAATGCAATAACAAGAAGGAAGATCTAGAATTACAGATCCTAGATGGAATGTAACAGCCACTCATCTCAGCTGAAGTAAGTCTAAAGCTTGGACTGGTAACCCTGAACGTGCCAACAGAGATTTACAATGTGTCGCAGCACACAAAACCATTGGCTGCCGAACAGATCCTGGAGCGGTACAAAGATGTGTTTACAAAATACAGGGTTGGGATGTCTACCCAGAGAATATAATCCAGAAGTAGATGAGAGTGTAAGACCAATTCAGCATCTACCAAGAAGAGTTCCAGGTGCCTAAAAGACAAGATAGAACATCTAGGAAAGAAGGGAATTATTAAGAAAGTGACAACTCGTACAGACTGGATTAGCAGCATAGTGGCAGTGAAACAACCTGGAAAGCTGACATTATGCTTAGACCCAAAGAATTAAATAAAGCCTGAAGAGATCTCGCTACCCCATGCCAACCATTGAAGGAATTTTGCCACAACTTGCCAAGGCAAAGATCTTTACTATCCTAGATGCAAAGGATGGTTACTGGCAGGTGAAGGTGGATGAAAGCAGTAGCTTTCTAATGACATTCTGGATTCCATTCAGGAGATACAGATGGCATGAACGCAAACAGAATGATGCCACGCTCAGATTGAGAAAGAGTGCCTGGCTATTGTTTTTGCTTGTGAGCATTTTCATCAATACCTGCTTGGGAGAGACAAAGTAACAGTGGAGTCCGACCACAAGCCACTTCAAAGCATTTTTCTCAAACTGCTACTATCTGCTCCAAAGCATCTGCAAAGAATGTTACTTCGTTTACAGAGATATTATCTGGATGTGACATACACGCAAGGGAAACAGATGTACATCGCAGGCATGCTGTCGAGAGCAGTGCTCCCCATGAAGAAAGTTGAGGATGCTACAACAGAATGTGAAATCTTCCAGGTTCAACATGAAGCAGCAGCTCAACATGATCTGGAAGTCATCAATCCAACAGAGACAGTGTATCTGACAGACAAGTGCCTTATTCAAATCAAGAGAACTACCCAACAAGATGCAACTCTCCAAGTGCTACCTGTAGTAGTGATGAATGGATAGCCTGAGAGCATCAAGGACATACCTGTGGTCACAACAGCACATTGGGCATACTGAGATGAATTGACAGTCCA
Organism: Cetorhinus maximus; assembly: GCF_964194155.1. NCBI lineage: Eukaryota > Metazoa > Chordata > Chondrichthyes > Lamniformes > Cetorhinidae > Cetorhinus > Cetorhinus maximus. The sequence continues at coordinate 44,999,608 of NC_135882.1, read as the reverse complement.
AGATGACATCTTGTACAAAGGAAATAAAATCATCCCTAAGGAGATGAGAGGAAAGATGCTGAAGCACATCCATGTAAGCCATCAAGGAATTGATCTGAGTCTGAGAAAGGGAAGGGAAATGCTTTACTGGCCGAAAATGAACAATGAAATTAAAAACTATATAGGCCAGTGCAGCGCTTGTAATGAGAATCAAGCTAAACCAAGCTAGAGAGCAGTTGATGACTCATGACATCCCAGATAGACCATGGATGAAGCTGGGAGTAGACTTCTTCACTATAGCAGGAACTGACCATTTTGTCACTGTAGACGACTATTCTGACAACTGGGAGTTAGACCAGCTGACTTCAACGATGACAGGAAAAGTAGTAGAATGCCTGAAAGCACACTTCAGTTGTTATGGCATTTCAGACACTGTGATAAGTGACAAAGGCCCTCAGTTCATGATTGAAGGGCTCTTCTGCTTCACAAAGGATTGGGAAATTCAACACCATAATAATCTCTGCACTATCCCCAGTCGAATAGAAAGGCTGAGGCAGCAGTAAAAATCGCCCAAGGAATCATCAAGAAAATGAACAAATCTAGCACAGATATATACAAGGCAATCCGTGTGTGGAGAGACACAGCAACTGAAGGCATGGAATATAGTTTAGTCCAAAGACTAATGTCACGTTGCATCCAAACTACTTTTCCAATAGCAAAAAAGCTACTGAAATCAGAAGTAGTAAAAGGTGTGAGTGAAAAATATCAAGGTGAAATGGCAGAAAGCCAAATTTCATTTTGGCAAGACTGCCAAACTGCTGCCAGGGCTGCGCATTGGAAAGCTAGTCAGGGGGTACAAACCGTCAACACTCGCAGCTGGAGTCAGCCCACGTGGCAACTTGGGACATGTGTACAGAAGTTGTCACCTCGATTGTACATGGTGGAAGTGAATGACGTACCAGCGCAACCGGCGGCATAAATGTACAACTAGTGAAGCTGTTCCTTCACAGGGATGGTCAGGAAGATGGGATCTTACCAGCTGCACAGAGTACAGAACGACCACCACTTTCAGAGGTCCACATGTCCCCAACAATGGAAAAGGAACAACAACAGGTACCACGACAACAATTGCCACAGAAAGGACACTCACTGGACAAGGAACATCACCCAGATGAACAGCCAATGACAACGCGAACATGAAACATTAAAAGACCTGCACGATTTAAAGGCTATGCATGCAATGCAAGCGTAGAGACTGGCGAATAGAACAAACAGTTGTTAATGCGTGAGAACAGTGGGTAACTCTCAGTTACACAGGATTGTGCATGCAATTGTCTTTTCTGTTCGTTAGGAAAAGGGGGATGTTTGGATCTTTCATTTGTTATGAAAAGGGGGGGGGGTGCTTGGCTTTGAAATGCAATAGTGCTACATGTCCTATTTGGCTTGCCCTAGTCATGTGACCTCTGCCATGCGGCACTCTCTCTCTGTAAGCTGCTATTTTAATAAGTTCAATAAAGACTCATGCTGAGAAAGACACTCAAGAAGCACTGCTGTCTTTGAACATTAAACAGAGCCTGCTCCACCATTCAATAAGATTACGGCTGATCTGGTTGTGGTCGCAACTCCACTTCGCTGTCTTCTCCCCATAACCTTCGACTCCCTTGTCTATCAAAACTCCAACTCTGCTTTGAATTAATTGAGTGAGCCAGCCTCCACTGCTTTTTGGAGAAGAGAATTCCACATACTAACGACCCTTTTTGAGATGAAAATTTTTTCCTCCTCTCCTTCTTAGATTGTAGACCTCTTATTCTTAAACGGTGTCTCCTGGTTCTAGTCTCTCCCATAAGTGGTAATATCGTCCCGGTATCTGCCTTATTAAATCCCCTCAGGATCTCATATGCTTCAGTAAGATCATCTCTCGTTTTTCTAAATGCCAATGGGAAAGGTCGAACCTGTTCAACCTTTCCCATTGGCAGGGGCTACCAATGCAGATGGACTAGAGGATTGTATATTTTTGCCTCATAATTTAAACCCTTGGAGTCCTTGGGTGGAATCTTGTATCTTCCCCTGTGGCGAGTTTGGTGGTATCGGGGCATTTAACCAGGAGGGAGGGATATGGGTGGAGACCCCACCTCCTTCCCACCTCCACCCTCATTAAGTCTGTGGTGGGAAGGCTCGTAGACAGCCTATTCGCCCCACTGTCAATTAGTGCCCTCATCCCCCCCAGTTGCTGGTATTCGCCATGTGAGGAACATGACCAGCAAACCCCAATGTTGCTTGCGGGCTCCCACAGGGGCCTCATTCGAGGCACTCAGTGCCTGATCGAGAGACCAGGCATCGGAAAAGGGGGAGGCCTTCAGAAAGCAACATCTCTGCCCTTGCTGCTGCCAGCTCTTCACCATGGCCCTATCCATGACCCCCGCTCCTGCCATCACTCATCTCTAGCCTGGGATCCATGACGGTGTCGGTAAGAGTGACCACTGCATAGTTGTTGTGGAGACTTCACTTTGAGGATACCCTCCATTGTATTGTACGGCACAATGCTAAATGGCATAGATTTCAAACAGATCTAGCTGCTCAAGACTGGGCATCCATGAGGCGCTGTGGGCCATCAGCAGGATTCTACTCAAACACAATCTGTAACTTCATGGCCCGGCATATCCTCCACTCTACCATTACCATCAAGCCAGGGGATCAACCCTAGTTCAACGAAGAGTGCAGAAGGGCATGCCAGGAGCATCACCAGGCATACCTAAAAATGAGGTGTCAACCTGGTGAACACAAGATTAATTGCATGCCAAACAGCATAAGCAGCAAGTGATAGACAGAGCTAAGCAATCCCACAACCAAATGATCAGATCCAAGCTCTGCAGGCCAGCCATATCCAGTCGTGAATGGTGGTGGACAATTAAACAACTCACTGGAGTAGGAGGGTCCACAAATATCCCCATCCTCAGTGATGGGGGAGCCCAGCACATCAGTGCAAAAGATACGGCTGAAGCATTTGCTACAATCTTCAGCCAGAAGTGCCGAGTGGATGATCCGTCTCAGCCTCCTTCGGAGGTCCCAGCATCACAGGTGCCAGTTTTCAGCTAATTCAATTCACTCCAGGTGATATCAAGAAATGGATGAAAGCACTGGATACTGCAAAGGCAATGGGCCTTGATGATATTCCGGCAATTGTACTGAAGACTTCTGCTCCAGAACTTGCCGTACACCTAGCCAAGCTGTTCCAGCACAGCTACAACACTGGCATCTAGCCGGCTATGTGGAAAATTGCCCAGGTATGTCCTGTACACAAAAAGCAGGACAAATCCAACCTGGCAAATTACCGCCCCATCAGTCTACTCTTGATCATCAGGAAAGTAATGGAAGGGGTCATCAACACTGCTATCAAGTGACACTTGCTTAGCAATAACCTACTCACTGACGCCCAGTTTGGGTTCCGCCAAGGCCACTCAGCTCCTAATCTCATTACAGCCTTGGTTCAAACATGGACAAAAGAGCTGAACTCCTGAGATGAGGTGAGAGTGGCTACCCCTGACATCAAGGCCACATTTGACCGAGTGTGGCACCAAGGAGCTCCAGCAAAACTGGAGTCAATGGGAATCAGGGGGAAAACTCTCCATTGGTTGGAGTCATACCTAACACAAAGGAAGATGGTTGTCGGAGGTCAGTCATCTCAGTTCCAAATCACTGCAGGAGTTCCTCAGGGTAGTGTCCTAGGTCGAACCATCTTCAGCTGCTTCAATGATCTTCCTTCCATCATAAGGTCAGAAGTGGGGATTTCACTGATGATTGCACAATGTTCAGCACCATTTGCAACTCCTCAGATACTGAAGCAGTCCATGTCCAAATGCAGCAAGGCCTGGACAATATCCACGCTTGAGCTGACAAGTGGCAAGTTACATTTATGTCAGGCAATGACCATCTCCAACAAGAGAGAACCTAACCATCACCCCACTTGACGTTCAATGGCATTACCATCACTGAATGCCCCACTAACAACATCCTGGGGAGGGTTACCATTGACCAGAAATTGAATTGGACTAGCCATATAAATACTGTGGCTGCAAGAGCAGGTCAGAGGCTAGGAATCCTGCAGCGAGTAACTCACCTCCTGACTCCCCAAAGCCTGTCCACCGTCTACATGGTACAAGTCAGGCGTGTGATGGAATACTCCCCACTTGCCTGGATGAGTGCAGCTCCCACAACTCTCAAGCTTGACACCGTCCAGGACAAAGCAGCCTGCTTGATTGGCACCACATCCACAAACATTCACTTTCTCCACCACCAATGCACAATAGCAACAGTGTGTACCATCTACAAGATGCACTGCAGGAATTCACCAAGGCTCCTTAGACAGCACCTTCCAAACCCTTGATCACTACCATCTAGAAGGACAAGGGCAGCAGATAGATGGGAACACCGCCACCTGGAAGTTCCCCTCCAAGTCACTCACCATCCTGACTTGGAAATATATTGCCTTTCCTTCACTGTCACTGGGGCAAAATCCTGGAACTCCCTTCTGAACAGCACTGTGGGTGTACCTACACCACATGAGTACACTGGTTCAAGAAAGCAACTCACCACCAACTTCTCAAAGGCAACAAATGCTGGCCCAGCCAGCAAAGCCCACATCCCGTGATTGCATAAAAAAAAAGTCATATCTTCAAAAAAAAAAATCACATGAGGATGTGGGTTTTGCTCATCCCTAATTGCCTGAGAAGCTGGTGATCAGCCACCTCCTTATATCAATGCAGTCCATGTGGCACAGGTACAACCCCAGCGCTGTTCGGGAGTACTAAGATTTTGACCCAGCGACAGTAAAGGGACAACGATATAGTTCCAAGTCAGGATGGTGAGTGGCTTGGAGGGGAACTTGCAGGTGGTGGTGTTCCCATGCATCTGCTGTCCTTGTTCTTCAAGGTGGTAGGGATTGCAGGTTTGCAAGGTTCTGTCGAAGGAGCCTTGATGAATTGCTGCATTGCACCTTGTACATGGTACACACTGCTGCCCCTATGCATCAGTGGTGGAGGGAGTGAATGTTTAAGGTGGATGGGGTGCCAATAAAGCAGGTTGCTTTGCTGAAGCTGCACTCATCCAGAGAAGTGCCAAGTATTCCATCACATTCCTGACTCGTGACTTGTAGGTGGTCGTCAGGAGGTGAGTTGCTCGCTGCAGAATTCCCAGCCTCTGACTTGCTCATGTTGTCACAGTATTTGTATGGCTAGTCCAGTTCAGTTTCTGATCAATGTTAACCTCCGGGATGTTGATAGTGGGGAATTCATCGATGGCAATGCCATTGAATGTCAAGGGGAGATGGTTAGGTTCTTGCCTGTTGAAGATGGTAATTGGCTGCCACTCGTGTGGCGCGAATGTTACTTGCCACTTATTAGCCCAAGCCTCAATTTTGCCTAGGTTGTGCCGCATATAGACACAGACTGCTTCAGTATCTGAGGAGTTGTGAATGGTGCTGGATATTGTGCAATCATCAATGAACATCCTGAATGGGCCGTGGCTTGTTCTGGAGCACAAGTCTTCAGTACTACTGCTGGAATGTTGTCAGGTACCAGAGACTTTGCAGTAACCAGATTCTTCAGCTGTTTCTTGATGTGGAGTGAATAACATTGGCTGAAGACTGGTATCCATGATACAGGGGACCTCAGGAGAAGGCAGAGATAGATCATCCATTTGGCATATCTGGCTGAAGATGGTGAAAAATGCTTCAGCCTTGTTGTGCTGGGTTCCCCCATCACTAGGGATGGGGATATTTGTGGATCCTCCTCCCCAGGTTAGTTGTCTAATTGTCCATCACCATTCAGGACTGGATGTGGCAGGACTGCAGAGCTTTGATCTGATTGTTGGTTGTGGAATTGCTTATCGCATACTGCTTCTACCACAAGTAGTCCTGTGTTGTATACTTTTTGGAATGCCTGGTGTTGCTCCTGGCATGCTCTCCTAGACTCTACATTGCAGCAGGGCTGAACTTCCAGCTTGATGGTAATGGTAGAGTTGAGGATAGGCCAGGCCATGAGGTTACATATTGTGGTTTAATACAATTCTGCTGCTGCTGATAGTCCACAGTACCTCATGGATGCCTTGTTTTGAGTTGCCAGATTTGTTCCAAGTCTATACCATTTAGCATGTGGTGCCACACATCATGATGGAGGGTATTCTGAATGTGAAGAAGAGTTTTATGTCTTCACAAGGACCACGTGGTGGTCTCTTTTACCAATGCTGTCATGGAAAGATGCATGTGCGACAAGTCAGTTGGTGGAGGACGAGTAGGTTTCTCCCTCTGTTGGTTCCCTTACTATCTGCTGCAGGCCTTGTCTAGCAGATATGTTCTGTAGGACTCAGCCAACTCAGTCAGTAGTGGTACTACTGAGGCATTCTTTGTGGGGGACATTGATGCCCCCACCCAGAGTACATTCTGTACCATTGTCACCCTCATGTTGAACACTAAATGGAAGGAGTACTGATCCATCAGCTGAGCAGAGTTGGGTTGGGGGTGGCGGGGGTGGGCAGGTAGGTGGTAATGAGCAGATTTCCTTGCCCATGTTTGACCTAATACCACGAGAATTCATGGGGTCTGGAATCAATGTTGAGGATTCCCAGGATAACTCCCTCTCGATTGTATACCATTGTGCCACAACCCCTGGTGGTTCTGTCTTGCTGGTGGGACAGGAAATACCCAGGGATGGTGGTGGTGGTGTTGGGACATTGTCTGTAAGATATGATTCAGAGAGTGTAACTATGTCAGGCTGTTGCTTCATTAGTCTGTGGGACAGCTCTCCCAATTTTGGCACAAACCCTAGATGTTAGTAAGGAGGACTTTGCAGGGTCGACAGGGCTGGCCTGTGCACTGTTGTTTCTGGTGCTTAGGTCGATGTTGGGTGGTTTCATTCCTTTTTGACTTTGTAGCTGTTTGGTCCAACTGAATGGCTTGCTGGGACATTTCAGAGGGTGTTTAAGTGTCAACCACGTTGGTGTGGTCGGGAGTTACATTAGACAGATTTTTGATAGGGAGTTGAGGGTTATGGGAGACAGGCAGCAAAGCAGAGTTAAGGCCATAATCATATCAGCTATGATCTTACTGAATGGCAGTGCAGGGTCAATGGGCTGCATGGCCTTCTGCTACTTCTTATGATCTTAGCATTAATTACAAAGGCATTACTTACACTGTTTTGCGTGCGCTATTTTGAGCAGATATAGCAGTTGTACACACTTGCACACTTCAGCTCTTCAACAGCACAGGTGAAATTGACCAGAATACTATCTCCCTCCCATTTAGATTAGGTTGTGTTTATTTGTGCCACAACATGAGGGAGAGGACTTCCTGCATATACACAGATGCAGTGTCAGTGTCAGGTTGTTTAAAGTGAGAAATGTATATAAGTGTAGCTCTGCTCTTGCTGAGTTTTGCATTTTTTTGCAAGCTAGAGTCTTATAACTCTCTCCTTGACAACAAAATCAGTCAATGGAAAAAAATTGCAACTATTCAGACATCAACCATTTTAACAGTCGGCTTCCTGTAATGGCAAAAATGCTTGCTGAGGGAGGAAACATCTCAGTAGTTTGGGTGAGGGTCAGTCTTGGAAACCAAAACTGCACGCTTTTAACTGGAGTTTCTCCACTGGTAAAAATCAATAAAAAGTATTTTGAATAAAATACTTAAGAAAAAAAAAATCATGACTCAGTGTGGGGCTCTAGACAATGACCCTGGGATGAAGAGTCCCATTACCTCTGAGATGAGCTAACCAGGCTGTGTAGGCACTCCCTGCACCAAGCTTTTCCAACTTGGGTGACAGCTCCACAAGTGACCCCTCTTAAGGAGGCAACACGCATAATTTAGACATACATATATTTTTAAAATATTTCTAAATGTTAGACTCTACACAGATTGGCTTTAATACAAAACTTTTAAAACTTTTGTCCCCCCAACCTCATGTCTCAGTAATTATGATTCTACCAGGTATTAACACTGACACTTCGGAGGGTTTTTAAACTCCACTGATGCTACTGCTGCTGACTGGAAAGGCGTTGGGAACAACTGCGCATGTGCCGGCTGCTGCAGTGCGGGCCGAACTCACACATGTAACCATTCCTGACGCCTTGCTGGTCAGTGGCAGGAGTTACATGGTTTAGGTTACTAGGACGTTTAGAGCAGGATTTTCTGTTTGGGGTTGGGACCCTGACGCCGAGATCAATTATGGATGCCCAACTCTGCACAGTGTTGGGAATAGTCACCCGACAATGATTTTTGCAGGATCGGCCAATAAAGATGGCGTGCGGGTTCCTGAGGCAGAGTTGTGAATAGGAAGCTCTCTAGCAAAGATAAGTCGGCAGGCCCACTGGCCAAGGTATGAGCTGCTGATTATTACAAAAAGAGAGATGGGGCTGCAAGATGCAAGTGCCAGTTGAAGACCAGGCAACAAAGCTTAAGTTAAAGATGTCCACAGCTGCCTGACTGTGATCATGGAGGGGCCATTTCATCCTGGATCCAGCCTTCTCGAAACTGGCAAGGAGACGGGATAGTGCCAGCAAACTGGTATGCTGGCAGGAAATTCCCAGCCCACTTGCCTCCAGTCCCACCCTCATTGGGCCTCAAAAATCCTTCCCTTCAGAGTGAGAAGTGCAGAGATGGGGGATGAAAAGTCCCTCCCCGCTTCTTAAAAATTCCTTGTTTATGCCAGGCACTGCAATAGTTGACACCCAAGCAATTGCTATAAATGGTGGGAACTGTATAAGTGGAAAAATCTTAGTTATCAAACTGAAAGAAGTTCTACATTTTAGTGAAAATTAATTCCCATTCTTTCTTAATGTCCTTCAAAAACATACATTTCCTTTTAGCTTCTCAAATAAGATGGGGATTAGCTTCTGCCGCAAGGGAATTGGTTGGCATCAGAGAACAAGCAGCTGATAGAGCCAATATGATGCTTTATCCACTTCTGGTTATGATGAAAGGTAGCAGTGGTGCCAGTACCTCAAATATCAGTACTAAAACAATGAAATAGGGTGATTAAAGCCCATCTTAAAAAATGCAAATATTCACAATGGCTGAAGATGCAATGCTCAAGATATCCTTTGAAAAACATGAAAGATAGACTAATAGTCAACAACTTATTCTGGCATATGCGTATTGTTAAAATGGTCTGTCAACCAAAAGCAATTACTGGTCTTCTACAATGCATCAGTAATTTCAAATCTGTGCTGAGCTGAGTTAGATGGAACTGGGTACAACAAATAGTTGAATCAAAAGTTTCAATTATTGTTTATAATCTGGATGAAGACACTGTTTATCAATCTATCAGATGATATTGGAGCAACTGAAGAACCCCAAGATGAAATTGGATTGTGAATAATGCTGGAGGAGATTGAGAACCTTAGAGGAATCCAACACCTTTTGTCTGGCCACTCAAGTCAGTGTGCTGGCAAATCTTTCCTAGAATGCTACTGAGAGGCAACACTATATCTGAACCAGTTTCATTTTCTGTCTAGAAGCTAGAGTTCTCTAGAACCTTCAGCCTCTGAGTTTGGAAGACTGAATTTTGTGCTTCTTGTCTATATAGTAAACTTTTAGAAGGCAAAATGGCTACATTGACTTTGAAGTGATTATTGCATTTCTTGACCCTGCATCATATCAAAAGACATTGCATGGAGGTATTGTGGTTACTAACTAGTGGGAAGAGTCCATAACATGTGATATCCCAAGTTGAAACCAGAAATGGAAATGCAAGTTCATCTAACAAGAATTGACGCAATTGTTGAACTAACGCCGAGATACAAAACATAGAAGTGTGTACAGTATTGACAAATTGACAATTTTACATTGGCTAATCTTAAATTTTACTTAGCTTTCATCTAAAATATTTTAGACTTCAAAAAATTTTAATAGGAATAAGTAGTGAAGTACAATTTGCAGAACTGCACTACTTTACCATGTAGAAAATAAATGGAAGTGGGGAAAGAAAACCTTAATTCCCTTTCATATGCATAGGTAACAGATCTGACTGTTGTCAACAATGTAGATTTAAAAAAAACACTAATGATGCAGTCCAGAAAAATGCTTTACTTACAAAGTATGAGGCAACCCAAATAGCAATAGATGTACAAGAGGAAATTACCTAGCTCTTCTGAGACGAGTCATCTCTCGTGTACCCCACAACAAAGAATGGTTGCAAGTCTTAATTGTGTGAGGAGGTGGAAACAACAACAACTTATATTTATTCAGCACCTTTAACATCATAAAACACCCCAAGGTCCATAGGAGCATTATAAAGCACAATTTGACACTGTGCCACAGTCATATTCAGGCAAATGATCAAAAGCTTGGTTAAAAAGGTAGCTTTTAAGGAGCATCTTAAAGGAGGAAAGAGAGGTCGAAAGATGGAGAGGTTTAGAGAATGAATTCCAGTGCTTAGGGTCTTGAAAGCATAGCCATCAATGGTGGAGCAATTAAAATTAGGGATGCTAAAAGGCTAGAATAAGAAAAGCATAGATATCTCAGAGGTTGTGAGGCTGGAAGAGATTAGAGATAAGGAGGAGTGAAGCCACAGAGGAATTTTAAAAACAAGGATGAGAAATTTCGAAATATTAACTCTGTTTCTCTCTCCACAGATGCTGTCAGGCCTGCTGAGTTTTTCCAGCATTTTCTGTTCTTAATTTTATATGAGAAATTTAAAATCTAGGCATCACTTAACTGGGAGACAATGTACGTTAGCAAACACAGGGAATGGGTGAACAAGATTTGGTGCAAATAAGGGCATGGGCTGCAGTTTGGAACAAATAGAAATCACAGTAATTAAACATTTAAACAGAATAAAGGGAGTGAGAATGAATGAACATGAATGGGTTTAGTTGACTCATCTTTTAGCTTCAGTTTCTGATTGTAATATCTCACTAAGAGACATGGTTCCCATTGATTGCTATCCAAGATACTTCCATAAATGGCCTTTTGATTCTGTGATATTGTCAGTGCTTCAAATTAACAGTAATTTTGTTCGCTACGAGGAGAGAAGAAAAGAAAAATGTGGAACAACAGTACCGTGTAGGGGAAGGGGAGCAGGAGGAAAAAAATCAGCACAGTCATACATTTTGGGGGGAAGAGCAAACTGGACAGGTTGTAAAAATCACAGGATAGAGAATTAGGCAGAAAAACTATAATAATAATAGAGCAGAGAAATGCAGAAGCCTCGATAAGAATCAAGATCAACATTTGTTTCCAGTGACTTGGGCAGCTCAATGGATAATAAGGTACAGTTTTCTGCATGTCCTACTGCTATACCATTATTTTCTGTAAATGCAAAACTTTCAGCTATTTTTAAATGTGCAAAGACCAATGAGTCCTCTTAGTGCTAAGTTCTTTCAGGCTGAACTGATAAAACTCCAGAATGGATGTTATAGAAAGTTTCTTCTGTAAACAATGTTTTCATTTTCTGTGCATTCAAAATTGCTGTCAGCTGCAAGGTTTCCACATTTACAGACCTGTACTGAAGGACAGCTTTTTGTTTGGATTAATAAAGAAAACATCGTTCAACCACCTTTACCATAATTTGGTCTGCTGTGCCAAAGAATATCATAAAAAGATAGCAGATAATCAATAGAGTTGTAAACAATTTTTTTGCTTGATGATCAGTTAAAGAGAAATACTTGCACAAAAACAGTAAAACAAATGAAATTTGCTATTCCTTCATTTTCAACACAAAAAAATCAGCGAACAACCAACCTCTTTTTGGGGGTCCTTGTGGGCTTCCAAAGTCCTTATGATAGTGAGTTCTGCATAATTTTTGAATCTTTCTGGCTGGTGTTTTAAAATCTCTTTTAAAACTCGCAGTGCCAATGCTCTGATTGTATGCTGTAATGCCAAGAAAAAGAAAGTCAAAGCTAACAAATTTCTCATTATATAAACTTTGAAGACAATTGCACAAAGGTGAACAGGAAGAAAGTTTTCAGAATGTGAAGTCCCGTCCAACGGCAAAAACTTACCCCCACCCGACTTCCCGCCTCAACCCCCCCTCCCCGACCCATTATGGTTATTTGAAGGACAGGATATGTTCTAGGTATATGCCATTCTCCTAAGAGGGTTAGGATGAATCAAAAGAGGAAAAAATCCAAAATATCTCAACATATGTTCACATCAGGCTCAATCAGCTGATATGTGTTCTCAAGGCAATGCACACAGTGATAACATGCATGTGATTGATACATTTTAAAAAAAAGTCAGCACCAAGACAAGGAGGTTTAATCCATGAAATTCTAGTAACTTACTTATGGCAGTTCAACTGCTTCTTGAATAACCTCAAAGTTTCTGCTTATTATCATGGTTGGTAGATTATTCCAAACATTTATCACTATGAATAACATTTGTCCTAATACTGAGCTAAAGTTGCTTTCTACAAATTTCCATTCTGTTTTCTGGTCCTATTTTCTCAGCACTTAGTAATACTAGGATTGGTCTTTTTGGGTTTGTTTTAACTATGCCATTTAATATGTTGTATATTTCTATGAGGCCACTCTGAACCATCTTTTGATTTGAGTGCAAAATCTAATCTTTTGTAACATATGTTTTCAAGAAGAAGTTTCTATTTTCAAGAAGGAGTTAGATATAGCTCTTGGAGCGAAAGGGATCAAAGGGTATGGGGAGAAAGCAGGAGCAGGCTATTGAGTTGGATGGTCAGCCATGATCATAATGAATGGTGGAGCAGGCTCAAAGGGCCGAATGGCCTACTCCTGCTCCTATTTTCTATGTTTCATAGGTCTTCCATGTTAAATTTGGCAACAGATTGCTATCTTTTCTGTACACACCCCACTTCTATTCCCCTGATGTGACTAAAACTGAACACTGTGGCTCTGATTTTGTGGTCATTAACTTAACAAATGCAGACTTGCATTCTATTGTGCTAACCTTCTGCTGGCTCTTTTAAAAAAAATCCTTCACCACACTTTCTGGATAGTGCAACGGCTATTAGTTCGGATCAGTGGTAGTACTCACACCTCTGAGTCAGAAAGTCATGAGCTCAAGGACTGAAGCACACAACATAAACTCACATTTAAATCCTGTAATTGGGGAGTGAGACATGAAACCGAAGCCCCCTACACCTATTCAGGTGGACATAAAAGATCCTATGGAAATATTCAAAGAAAGAGGAGTTCTCCCAGTTCTGTTTAACATTTATTGTCCTTAGAATCATATAGCACAGAAGGCAGTCATTCAGCCCAGTGTGCCTATTCTGGCTCTTTTTAAGAACTACCTAGCTAGTCCCAGTTCCATGTTCTTTCCCTATTGCCATACAAATTGTTCCTTTCCAAGAGTATAAGCAATTCCCTTCTGAAAGGTGCTATTGAATCTGCTTCCACCACCCTTTCAAACAGTGCATTCCAGATCATAACAACTTGCAGTATTAAAAAAAGTCACTTCCCTTCTGGCTCTTTTGCTAGTTACCTTAAATTAGTGTCTTCTGGTTACCAATCCTCCTGCCAGTCGAAACTGTTTGTTCATATTTATTTGATTAAAGCCCCTCTTAACTTTGAAAACTTCCATTTAAGTTCCATCCAACCATCTCTGCTCTAAAGAGAATGAGCTAGATTTAATGGCCATGGCAGTGAGCCCATCCACCACTGGAGAGCCAGTGGCAACCCCACCACAGCCATTCCCAAGTACCCTGATGCGACATAAAGCTAATCAGGCGGCTTCCTGGTTTTCACTGGAGTTCCCAGGGCCTAAGTGATGAATGTTTCACCTCAGAGCTGCTGGTTAATCAGAGGATGGCAGCTTTTCAGTATTAGCAGCGCCATCGGAAATTGTGGCCACTGCTAGTATTGCAGGGGGCCCAGGAAGAGCAGCATTGTTGGAGGCACTGTAACACAGGTAAGCGAGTGGACCACTGGGCCCAATCAGCTAGGCTCCAGTGAGGGAGGGGAGGCTTGTCATTTTGGGTGGAGGGGGGTGGGGTGGTATCTTCCCATGGGGGTGGCCCATGTTGCCAGTAGCTCCCTCCACTGGGCACAGGGTGCTCACACAGGAGGGACATTCTCACCTTCCGGGCCGCAAGCAGGCCTATTAGGGTATATGGTGGCCTGCCCAAATGGCGTGGTCCCCACTCTCCTGGAATAATATGGCAGCAGGCTGAGGACCTTAAGTGTCCCTTAATTAGTAGTGTCACAGGGATCAATGCTGGGGCCTCAATCTGTATCAGTGACTTGGATGAAGGGATCGAATGTATGGTAGCTAAATTTGCTGATGACACCAAGATAGGTAGGAAAGTAAGTTGTCAAGGGGAGGTGAAAAGGCTACAGGGGGATATAGATAGGTTAAGCGGATGGGCAAAAAATCGGCAGATGGGCTATAAAGTGGGGAAATATGAACTTGTCCGCTTTGGCAGTAAGACTGGAAAAGCAGTATACTATTTAAATGGTGAGAGATTGCAGAACTCAGTGGTACAGAAAGATCTGGGTGTCCTGGTACATGAATTTCAAAAGGTTAGTATGCAGGTACAGCAAGTGAATAGGAAGGCAAATGGAACACTGGCGTTTATTGCAAGGGGAATGGAATACCAAAGTAGAGAAGTTTTACTGCAGCTGCCTTGGTGAGACCATGCCTGGAGTACTGAGAACAGTTTTGGTCTCTTTATTTGAAAAAGGATAAAGTTGGATTAGAAGCAGTTCGGAGAAGGTTCACTTGATTCATTCCTGGAGTGAAGAGCTTATCTTATCAATAAAGGTTGAACAGGTGAAGCATTTATCCGCTGGAGTTCAGAAAACACATTAGATTGTGAGGGTACTTGTTAGGATGGGTACTGGGAAGCTGTTTCCTCTTGTGGGAAAGACTCAAACTAGGGGCAGAGTTCAAAAATAAAAGGTTTCCCTTTTAAGGCAGAGGAGAAATTCTCTCTCTGAGGGCCATCAGTTTGTGGAATTCTCTTCCCCAGAAAGCAGCAGAAGCTGGGTCATTGAATTTATTCAAAGCTGAGTTAAATAGATTTCTGATAGACAAAGGAGTCAAGGGTTATAGGGGGCAGACAGGAAAGGGCAGTTGATATCGCAATCGGATCAGCCACAATCTTATCAAATAGCGAGCAGGCTTGAAGGGCCGAAGGGCCACTCCTGCTCCTAAGTAACTTTGTTCCTATTAATTGGCCACTTAAGGGCTTCAATTGGCCTAGGGGAAGACTTTACAGGGGAAGAGTTGGAAAGGGAACAGGTTCTCCATCCAGCGACTAGGAGGTGTCAGCTGTGGCTCAGTTCATAGTACCCTCGCCTTTGAATCAGAGAGTTGTGGGTTCATGTCCCACTCCCAGAAACCAAGAACTGTGATTGTACTCGAAAAGAGTTGCAATCTGTGACTGTTAATAACTCGAAAGAGTATCCAGCGACTAGGCGTCCAATTAAATGGCCCTTTGCCTCCCAGCCTGCTCCCGGGGTGCATTAAATTCTGCCCAATAGTTCTAGCTTCTCCAGTCTGTACACAAAAATGAAGTCCCTCGATCTGGTACCATTTTAGTAAATTTCCTCCACACTCTTCCCCAAGGTCTTGATACCCTTCATAAAATGTAGTGCGCAGAACTGAACACAACACTCCAGCTGAGGACTAACCTTGTGATTTGTAAAGATTTAGCATAAATCCTTGCTTTCGTATTCTATGCCTCTATTTATAAAACTATTTTCACTGAATATCAAGCAATTTGATATAGATAGGTTAAGTGGATCCTGAGGATATAAAAGGTGCTGGATAAATGCAAGCTCTTTCTTTTCTTCCAATGACTTCTACTGACTCACATAGCACATAAATGAAGACATTGGCATCTTATATGGTGAAATTACTTAAGCACTTGTATGGCTAATAATATGTCACTTAAATTAACCCAGTACTAACTGGTTGACTGCCCAAATGGAAATGTGATGACAGAATTTTAATACGCAAAAATTACATTTAAAAGCAAACTTTTAAAATATTCTTTATGCTGAAGTAAGGTAGTGAAATCAAAAAACCCAAGGGGAGCTCAAGATGCATTTGGCTCCTTAACAAGGGTTAAATGTTGAAGGGTCCAGCTTTTTTATGAATGCCCATTTTTCCTTTTTTTTTCTTATGATTGAATGGAATCCGTCTATCATTAATCTCTGGTCCCTCTCAAAGTATTCCTGTGGTAATTCAATTACTTTCATTATGTCATGCACAATGTGCTGGCAAAGTTCTACTTTGCCTTGGTAGCATTGAATTTGAAGGAGTGAAACAGATTCCTGGCTATGTCTCTGCCAGAAAGCAATTGGGGTTGGAGGGCAGACTGTGTGGGGAGCAATCTGGTCATTCGGGGTGGAATTGTTCTGCATTTCAATTTGAAAATTTTGGCTTGGATCTGAAGACAGGAAACAAAGTTTAGTAGTGGCATATAACATGCTACATTAAATCTGAGAAGGGAAGACTTAAAAGTTAAATGCATTTCCCTCCATTCTCTATTTAAACCCATCAAAGTCCCAGCACAGCAAGTTCACATTCCTCAAACTCAGACTGCTTGTGTAGTGGTTCCTATTTATTGACTGAAAGCTTGGTCAATAATGTGTGACTTGAGAAATTTTTCAAAGGATAAATTTCAGTTTCATCGGTTTAGAGAAAGAATTCTAGTGAGTAGGCCTGAGGCAGCTGAAAGCTCTGCCAATGAAGGTGGCAGTGGAGTGGGCTGGTGTGAGGGGGCATGTACTGTGGTTGGGACGCACAGAAGGCCAGAATCAGAGAACTAATAAGTGTGGGTGGGGGTATTGGGTTAGGAGACATTACTTCCATAGGAAATAAACATATCCGAGAATAGTGGCTTGACTCCTCGCTCCCTCCTGCTTCCCAAGATTGATTTTTATGGCTTTTCTCACTCTGTATTCACTTTTTGTTCTTTTCCCCTTTTTAACTGCTGTTCAAACAATCACCTATTGAGGTCTGATCTCTATAAAGCCAAGGGAGGAAGCATGAGCACCATAATTTGGTGAGAACATAATTTGCAGTAGATATCAGTTCAATAGATTGTGATGCCCAAGCTTGGCATACATATGATAATAGGAGAGGGAAGGCAAACGTATTCTTAACATAATTAAGCTAAATGGTAAAAGCCATTTAAATGAAAAATCTGTGTACAAAAAGAGAGAGTAATTAAATGGGGAAATAAACAAATGTATTTTGGAGCAGGTTGCTGCAGCAAACTGGGAGTAAAGCTGCACCATTCCACACAGAAGGTTTTGGATTTAGGCACATGGTTCCCTATAAGGTGAGCTTCTGATCTTAACTAGAAGCTAGGTGCTTTCCTCAGAGAGGGAAAATAGATGGACAGCATAAACAAGGCTATTCTGCACACCTCAGTGACCAAGTCCAAAATGACAGGATAATGGGACTTGCTGTTTATCTTCTAGGCCAGCAGTATAATCTGAGCAAATGGGAGAACTATACACAGAGTACATAAATAAATATAGACACAGCACACAGAGAAACACACTGAAGTGGTTAATTTGAATAATAAACTTAACTAACCTCTCTGTCTCCAAGTGTCTCGAGGAGCAGCAGCAAAACAGTTTTGAAGTGTTCATCCCATACCCCCAAAGACTCTTCTTGAATTGATTTAAGGAGTTCATACATTGCTGCTTTACGTTCTTCTATTCTCTCATTGTGATTGGAAAGTTCCTTTAGCAGCTCTGCAACCAAATCAGACTGGTCCAAAGGATCTGTTTACAAAAGTTAAAAAACTATTAATGCCTAAAATAATTCTTCAACAAAATTGGTATTTTGAGAACAGAGAAGCTTCAAACAATTTGTTAAAACACAAAATTTTAAAAATGGCCAAACATTTCCCAAAGAATACTCTAAGTTTCTGAATTTATAAAAAAATCAAACGAGAACAAAAACTCTTATTTCAAAACTTTACATTCTAGTGCAATTGAATGTAAAAATCACCCCAACATTACAGCTGCCCAATTTCAGCCAGTTCAAATGTCAGTTGTGAAAAATGTTTCACCATCAGATTTCTGAATTCCAAACATCATAGTGCCGCTAACATGTTAAGGAAATTTATCAACAAACAGGAACAGGCTCATCAGGTGGATTGGAATATAATGTTGACAAATATAAAGTGATGAGATGAGGGTGGGAGACACAACCTAAACAGTGCTTATCCGCAGAATGCAGCATAGGAAAGGGATTTGGAATTTTGAGGACAGTGGGTGGCAGCAGTAAATAAAGCAAGTGGTTCTTAGGCTGGTCAATTCCCGAAGAGGAACACAAATCACTGGATGTTATTTATACACATGGCGTTGGTTCATCCCCATCTGGAGAACTGTGCATGGTTCTGGTTAGCATGTTACAGGAAGGACTTCATGGTAATAGAAAAAGGCCAAATGAGGGCAACTTATCTGATACATGGCATCAGATCTCTAAACTAGAAACTACAGAAGCTGAATTTATTTGCAACAGGGCAGAAAAGACTGTGGTGGTTTTTTAAAACTCATTCATGGAATATAGGCATTGGTGGCTAGGCCAGCATTTATTGCCCATCCCTAATTGTTCTTCAGAAGGTGGTGGCGAACTGCCTTCTTGAACCACTGCAGTCCTTGTGGTGTAGGTACACCCACAGTGCTGTTAGGGAGAGATTTCAAGGATCTTGACACAGTGATAGTGAAGGAATGGTGATATATTTCCAAGTTGGGATGGTGAATGGCTTGGAGGGGAACTTGCAGGTGTTCCCATGTATCTGTTGCCCTTGTCCTTCTGGATGGTAGTGGTCATGGGTTTGGAAGGTGCTGTCTAAGGAGCCTTGATGAGTTCCTGCAGTGCATCTTGTAGATGGTACACTCTGCTGCCACTGTGTGTCGGTGGTGGAGGGAGTGAATGTTTGTGCAAGGGGGTGCCAATAAAGCAGGCTGCTTTGTCCTGGATGGTCTCAAACTTCTTGAATGTTGTTGGAGCTGCACTCATGCAGGCAAGTGGAGAGTATTCTATCACACTCCTGACTTGTGCCTTGTAGATGGTGGACAGGCTTTGGGTGTCAGGAGGTGAGTTACTCGCTGCAGGATTTTTAGCCTCTGACCTACTCTTGTAGCCAGAGTATTTATATGGCAGTCCAATTCAGTTTCAGGTCAATGTTAACCCCCAGGATGTTGGTAGTGGGGGATTTAGCGATGGTAATGCCATTGAGCATCAAGGGGCAAGATGATTGACCTCCAACAACCACAACCATCTTCCTTTGTGCTAGGTATGACTCCAACCCGCGGAGAGTTTTCCCCGATTCTCATTGACTTCAGATTTTCTAAGTCTCCTTGGTGCCACACTCGGTCAAATGCTGATTTGATGTCATGGGCAGTCATTCTCATCTCACCTCAGGAGTTCAGCACTTTTGTCCATGTTTCAACCAAGGCTGTAATGAAGTCAGGAGCTGAGTGGCCCTGGCAGAACCCAAACTGGGCGTCAGTGAGGAGGTTATTGCTAAGCAACTGCCACCTGCCAGCACTGCTGATGACCCCTTCCATCACTTTACTGATGATTGAGAGTAGACTGATGGGGAGGTAATTAGTCGAGTTGGATTTGTCCTGCTTTTTGTGTACAGGACATATCTGGGCAATTTTCTGCATAGCTGGGTAGACGCCAGTGTTGTAGCTATACTGGAATAGTTGGACTTGGGGTGTGGCAAGTTCTGGAGCATAAGTCTTCAGTGCTATTGCCGGAATAGTGTCAGGGCCCAAAGCCTTTGCAGTATCCAGTGCCTCCAGCCATTTCTTGATATCACGTGGAGTGAACTGAATTGGCTGAAGATTGGCATCTGTGATGCTGTGGACCTCCAGAGGAGGCAGAGGTGGAACATCCACTCGGTACTTCTAGCTGAAGATTGTGGCAAATGCTTCAGCCTTATCTTTTGCACTGATGTGCTGGGCTCCCCCAACATTGAGGGTGGGGATATTTGTGGAGCCGCCTCCTCCTCCAGTGAGTTGTTTAATTGTCCACCACCATTCACAACTGGATGTGGCAGGTGGCACTGTAGGCAGTGTGCTTCCATCTGAACTTACAATGCTCTTTGTGCCAATGGCAAATTTAGTTATGTGACTTTCTATCACATCATTAATAAATATGGTGAATAGTTGAGGTCTCAGCCCAGACCCTTGCAGGGCATGACTTGTCATATGTTGCCAATTGGAGGACCTGCCCATTATCCCAACTCTGAGGCCCGAATTTTTGTGGAATCAGGAAGATTCTGCCAGCCTCCAAAAATGGCAGTCGAGACCCAGCTGCTGAAATCCTGCCCCTACTTCCAACAAATCCAATTTTGCTAGTAGGGGAAAGGGTGCAGGGCATGATTCACAAAGGAGGGAACCCAAGCTCAGCAGGGCTACTTGAACTCAGTGATATGTTCAAATGGACCCCATTTTGGCTGTTTTTCAGCACCTTAACCTACAGTGTGGGAATTTATGGAGTAAACATAAACACTTTTGAAGGGCAGGTAAGTTATTTTTAACTGTCATGTTCTCAAGCTATTTAAATCCTCAGCCCTGTCAAAATAAAAAAAACAGGCTGCAGGTATCAGTCAGAGTTAAAAAAACCCCCTCTGATTTCCAAAAACTACAATTGCCTCAGTAAAGTGGGGGGCGGGTCCTGAGTTCACAGCTAAAGGACTTATTAAAGGATTAGCTGTCTCTGATGTGGGGCATGAATATAACTTAGTTATAAGAGATTAAGCACTTGAGATTTTAAAAAGAGCTTTGAATTGGCTTTCCTGAATGTGAGTTTTTTTTAAACTATCAAATCTGTATAATGAAATCTGTATCAGATTTTAGAGCTTCATTTTATCTCAACATAGCTCCTGAGGTCTGTCCTCAGTTCATTTACTGCTGAATCCCTCGTGTGTACCTTTATTACCTCTAGACTGGGCTATTCCAACACACTCCTGGTGGCATCCCATGTTCTACCCTCCGTAAACTTGAGGTCATCTAAAACTTCTTTGCCTGTGTCCCTAATCGCAGTTCATCAACACCTCGACTTTAAAATTTGCATCCTTGTTTTCAAATCCCTCCATGGCCTTGCACCTCCCTTTCTCTGTAATCTTTTCCAACCCCACAATTTTCAGAGATATCAGTGCTCCTCTAATTCTGGCCTTCTGAGCACCCTCATTTTAAATGCCCCACCACTGGTGGCCATGCCTTGAGCTCCCAAAAGCCTATGCTCTGGAATTCCCACCCGAAACCTCTCTGCCTCTTTCCTCCTTTAAGATGCCTACCTTTTTGACCAACTTTTGGTTATCTGCACTCATATCTCCTGACAGAAACACAGAAAGTTTATGGCACAGAAGCAGGCCATTTAGCCCCACTGAGTCTGTTGTGCCAGCTGAAAAGAGCTATCTGGCCTAATCAGACTTTCCAGCTCTTGGCGACTTCAAGTGCAAATTCATGTATTTTTTAAATGTGATAAGGGTTTCTACCTTTACCCCATTTTCAGTCAGCGAGTTCCAGACCCTTCACCACCCTCTGGGTGTAAAATTCTCTCAACTCCTCTCTAATCCTGCTACCAATTATTTTAAAACTATGATCCCTGGTTAGTGACCTCTCTGTGAAGGGAAATAGGTCCTTCTCATTACTCTATCTTCATAATTATATATACTTATGTGGTTCCTTGTCAAATTTTGCTTTATAAATGCCCTTTGAAGTATCTTGGGACATTTTACTATGTTAAAGGCACTGTATAATTATTAGTTTTTGAGAGAGCTCCAACTGATTCATGAAAATACCATACACAAATGGTATGTTGGCACTGGACTAAATGAAAAAGCCATTTCCCAGCCCAGTATTGATGTCTGAGTGAAAGAAAGCAACATGTTCTCTTCTTTTTGAACTAGAAGATCACAAACAACAGCTATTAGCAAGATAGCTGAGCTTTTTAAGTCTGTTAGGAAATGCCATCCTGAACCAGTGTTTATTATGTTGGAAAAAATTTGCAATTATAATGGAACTTGGAGTAGCCACTTCTGATGTGAAAGTTGAGATTGAAACCAGGGTCACATCAGCTCATCAGTTCAGTGCAACTCAGGTTTAGACATAAGTGGAATAGCTGAATCTGCATCCTTTCACTTTGTGGCACTGATCATTAGTGCTCCACAACACCAGCTGAACACCAACACAATGAGAAAGGGCAATTAGTTTAATCAGTGTTTTATAAATGGAAAAATAATGTGAAAAGCACACATTAGCCATGCAAACTGCTCTTTCCTGCAATCAATCTTGACTATGAAAATCTTTTAAATAGATTAAGCTTCTAATTATATAGGAAAAACAAACAGTTCAATGAAACTAATATTATTTCAAATTTTTGGGAATTCTTTTGCTCCAACCATATAGTTATTTTGCAGGTGATGACTTATAGAGGTGTCTAAAGGCGAAAATGCAGTTGATGGTAATAAGAAAACAATAACATTAAAAAATGTCAAAATAAATTAAAAACATGTTAACTTTATGTAATCTTTGCATTCTAGGCACAAAGGACTCCAGAAAGAAAATCACTGAGGCATGATCACAGCTTTCCAGAATGGAGAAAGTTCAAATATTTGCCCCTAACATTTTCCAGAAATGTACAATCATACAACAATCCTTTTTAGGAGCTCCACTGAACGCCAAGTACACTGAAAGTTGTATTAATTCATGCTGTTGTCACATTTTAAAAAGTGCATCCGCTAGATAAAATGTTTTGTCAACCAAGTATTACCTGATTCAATGTTTGTGGTGCTAACATGTCAACATAACAGATATCAAATACAGGTATAGCACTTTTACATGCTGACATAATTTTAATTCTTATGACCTTGGGATGAACCTGGTTAGAACTAGATTTCTGTAGACGTACAACACACCAAGTGCCCTGCTTTGCATTCATGAAGGCAAACCAATTAAATGTTAATTTACTATTCCAAATATTTATTCTCAATGTGTCCCAGGCAGATGTCAATCTACTGAAGCAGTAGAAAAATCTGTCAGTCACCTTGGCACAAAGGTATCACACACTACAAGCAATCTTCCAAGTACAGAACATCAAGATAACCAATTTATCAATTTTCTCTCAATTTGTTCTAACAGCTCTTCCACATTCATAGATATTAATAGTCATTGTCAGTAGCATATTCCAATGACAAGGCATTGATCAGCAAGTCCAAAATCTGTGTCATCATCTTTCACAAGGGAAATGCAATACATCTTTCAGAAACATCACTTTGGGGAAAAAGAAAATCAAAAGAAAATACTTTTGAAAGTAAAGGGTTGAAAGGCCTTTTTGTTGGTCATTTTAAACACTCAACGATTCAAACACAAATCAATGGCCCAGAACATCCAATCTCAGGGGGATTGTACTCCGGAGGTACCAGATGATGCGCTGGGGGACCCCCGGCAGGTCCACATGCAAGGACTGCATGGCAATTAACTGAAAAGTTTAAATGGGCAATTCTCCTGCATTGGGTACCATCCGATACTCCAGTTTAAAGTGGAGTCTTCAGATGGTTCCAACTCTCTTAGCCAAATAATTACCCAGGAAAGGTTAGAAGGATTAAAACCACATCTAATTCCTGAGTAACTGTACTACTGATCCCCCTGACCCCCACTGGATCCCTGAAACCCTGTACATTCGCTGCTGTTAGCATCGGAAAGTCCGGCCCAATTAGATTTAGTGTTTAATAATATGCCACAGCTGGGTATGGGCAAACACTTGGCAAATGTAAAATGTGGAGTTATTGTGAAATTTAGAGATAATAGTATGCTGGTATAGCATTTTAAAAAGGGTCAATTTGCAGAAATGGACAGAGGCTTAGTCGCAGTTAAGTAAGAGAGAACATTCCTTTGTCTACCCCTACAAGCCACTAAACATATCTTTGGGGTGGGTCGGGGGGGGGGGGGACTTGGTGCAGATTTGAGTGGTGGTGAAAGACTCATTGTGCTAGAGAAGTCGAAGTGGAAAGTCGAAGTCGAAAAAGAGCACATGCAAGAGATTACATTAACTGCAAGGGAATGAACTCAGCAAGGCATTTGTTGGGAGAGGGAGATGAGGCAGTTGGAGTTGTTGCAGTGGGAGCTGTCAATGGGTGCTGTGGACAGCATACTTGAACAAGTTAGTTTTTTTATTTCTACTTCTAACTAGGAAATTTGAGCAGGGTCATGAGGAGTACATGTAGAAATCTGAAATAAAAGGAGTGGTCAAGAATCCACCCCCATGTCAAAGTTGAGGTCAGTGTGGTGTTCAGAACCAGGGCATATGTTGCATGGAGAGGGCAAGTGGCATCATATTTTTCCTTTCTACTCTTTATTTTTCCATTGTCTTAATCTTTTCTTAGACATCGCATTCTTGTGAAGAGATTATAATCCACAAGCATCAACAGAACAGTACAAAAAGCACAGAAGTTATTATTCTAGTGACATAGTGTGCACATCAAGTTAATCACCAGTGAAATAAAAATGGAATATTTTTTGCAGTTAAAACTAACATCAAACTTGCCTTGCTCAGATATAGATGCATTTTGATACAATGGTTAATTCTACAATGCTCTGCTCCCAGCAGGAATATGCAGTTCAAAAATACAGCAACAAGATTTTAACCCTGATTCTCTGACCTGTGTTCACTGCAAGCATAGCTCCCTCACTGGCAGTATAAAATTCAACCTATAGGAGAATGTTTTAACTGCTCTGATATTTCGCTTAACCTAGAGGCATGCTCAAATATTTTCCAACAAGCTCAGCTTCCAGGACACATGCTAGTTGAAATTCTGGGCATGACTCTTGGGCAAAAAAAGCTTGCCTTTTCAGCAACATTATCACTTCTTTATTTTGCTCTATTCTTTACTGTCTTCCATTCAGTCTCCATTCCTATGTTTCTTAATTATTTTTGCTTGTTGCTTCTTAACCTGTTTTATTCCATTTTTAGCCCTCTACTTTGCACAAGTCTCTCCGGGTATTCTCAAGTCTGCAGGTCTCATTCTCTCTATCTGCCTCTTTCAAACACATGGTTTACCTGTCAGTATGTTTCTGTATTTTTGCAGCCTGTTTGCCTCAGATATCTTACATTCTTCTCCATCTCTTTTTTTGTTGCATGACTCACATCTCTCCACCTGAGTATTCAAAATTCTGAGAGTAGAAAAACTTAGGGAATTTTGTGGAAACAATGGGGGTCTTGGATGTGGAACGGAGAAATCTGCTGCATCTTGT
The DNA here is from genome assembly GCF_964194155.1 of Cetorhinus maximus. Lineage (NCBI taxonomy): Eukaryota > Metazoa > Chordata > Chondrichthyes > Lamniformes > Cetorhinidae > Cetorhinus > Cetorhinus maximus. Next base: position 44,974,429 of record NC_135882.1, on the reverse strand, counting down.
GCTAATCAGGCACTTGACAGGCCACTAACAGGCCTTCCTCCTAGGGTCAAGAACTCCAGGGGTAAAATCTTGCCACCGAGAGTTGCTGGCCAATCAAAGGCTGGCAGCTCTTCTGTACTCATTGGCACCACTGGGGAGGTGGCGGCTGCTGGTACTACACCCACCTGAGGCCTCAGATCAAGGAGGGACTCAGGCACAGGTGAATGATGATAGGAAGGGGTCGCGAGGCGGTGGGGGGGGGGGGGGTTTGGTTGGCAGCAAGAGCAAGGAAGTAGCTATCCGTGGGCACCCACCTTCCCGATGCCGGGTCTCTGCATCAGGCACTGAGTGCCTTTGAATGAGGGAGCACCCCCGAGAAGCCTGCAAGCAAACATGGAAAAGTTTGCTTGACATGCTCCCTTTACAGTGAACCCCCGCGCACGCTGCTGGGTTAATGGCAGTGGGATGAGGCCTTAAGTGGGCATTAATTGCCACCTTAAGGGCCTCCATTGGCAGTGGGGCAGGAAGGCCATCCATGGGTCTTCCTGTCATGGATTTAATTGGATGGAGGTGGTAAAGGGGTGGGGTCCCCACCTGCCACCCTTCTGCCCAATTAAATGCTACCCGTCACCAAACTCACCTTGGAGGGGGGCACAAAATTTCACCTTTCATCTTTTATTGTGAGCTGAGGAGAAGCATTCCTGACATTCAATTTGGCTAAGGCAGAGGAGGATGGGACAAAAATTTCAAAAGGGCTACTGTGCCAAGTGCAATTGATTGCAGGGTGACATTAACTGACCTCCAACAATTAAGGTAAAGATAAGCAAAGTGTGACAGGAAATGGCAGAGCATACAAACATAAGAGTGCACCAGCAAGTAAGGTCAGAATAGGGAAAAAGGGTGAAAAAAAAGTCAGAATTGATGGCTCTTTATCTGAAAGTATGCAGTATTTGTAACACGATGAATGAATTGACAGCATACATAGAAATAAGTAAGCATAATCCGATAGCCATTACAGAGGCATTGTTGCAAAGAAATCATGGTTGAGACCTGAATATTAAAGGGTATTTGACATTTTGGAAGGACAGGGAGAAAGGAAAAGGAGGTGGGGTAGCTCTGTTAATAAAGGATGAGATCAGTACAGTAGCGAAAAATGATCTTTGTTCAGAGGATCAGGATGTAGAATCAGTTTGGGTGGAGATAAGAAATACCAAGGGAAAGAAGTCACTGGGGAGTAATTTATAGGCCTCCTGACAGTAGCTATGTTGTAGGACAAAGTATAAGTCAAGAAATACTGGGGGCTTGTAAGAAGGTACCGCAATAATTGAAGGGGAGTTTAATCTTCCTATAGCTTGGACGGATCAAATTAACCAGGTAGCCTAGAGGATGAGTTTATAGAATGCATTCAAGACAATTTCTAAGAAGAATATATTCTGGAACCAACCAGTGAACAGGGAATTTTAGACCTTTTCTTTATTTGTTCATGGGATGTGGGCGTCGCTGGCTAGGTCAGCATTTATTGCCGTCCCTAACTGGTCGAGGTGGTGGTGGTGAGCTGTCTTCTTGAACTGCTGCAGGCCATGTGGTGTCGGTACACCCACAGGAGGGAGTTCCAGGATTTTGACCCAGCCACAGTGAAGGAATGGCGGTATAGTTCCAAGTCAGGATGGTGAATGACTCTGAGGGGAACTTGCAGGTGGTGCTGTTCCCATCCATCAGATGCCCTTGACCTTCTAGGCTAGTGTTCTTCATTGCACGGCCTGCAAACCAATGGTGGCTCCCATGGACATGAAGCATGGCTCCCTGACCAGTGGTGCAGTGCTGCTGGAGCAGGGCTTCGGAACCTCCAACCAGGGCCCAGAGAGCAGAGTGCCAGGGTCCCAGGTAGGAGAGGTGGGCTGCAACGTCTGGGCCCCAGGTCGTGGGGAGGGATGGCCGCAGAGAGAGAGCGAGCAAGAGCGAGAGAGAGACAGACACAGAGAGAGAGACAGAGACAGTGACAGTGAGTGAGTGGTAAGAGATCTGTTTGTATCCAGGAAACAGACCCCTCCTTCAGGAGTGAGCTGATCCTGACAGTGGCCTCCACCCAGGCAGGTGCCACCTGGCATTTCGATGCAGTGGGCTACTGGGAGTGTTCAAGGGGCAGCCGCCATCACAGTAGAATCTGGCGTACAGGAGTGCCTCACCACCTCCCAGGGAAAGAGAAGCACATTCTGCAGGTAAATCCCTCACCTTAGCACTGAGGATCCTTTCTTCCTTTGTGTTATCGCAAGCAGGAGCGAATCAGGCAATGGCCTCTTATTATAGTAGTCAAAGTGGCTCTCACATTGCAGGTCTTTGCTAAAGTGGCCCTTGCTTGAAAAATAGTGAAGATCACTGTTCTAGGTGGTAGAGCTTGCAGGTTTGAAGGTGCTCTCAAAGGAGTGTGGGTGAATTGCTGCAATGTATCATGTAGATGGTACACACTGCTGCCACTGTGCGTCGGTGGTGGAGGAAGTGAATGTGGTGGGTGGGGTGCCAATCAAGTGGGTTGCTTTGTTCTGGATGGTGTCGAGCTTCTTGAGTGTTGTTGGAGCTGCACTCATCCGGACAAGTGGAGAGTATTCCATCACACTCGTGATGCCTTCTAGATGGTGGACAGGCTTTGGGGAGTCAGGTGGTGAGTTTCTGACCTGCTGTCGTAATGGTAATGCCATTGAATGTCAAAGGGAGATGAGATGGTTAGATTCTCTCTTGTTGGAGATGGTCATTGTCTGGCACTTGTGTGGCGCAATGTTACTTGGCACTTATTAGCCCAAGCCTGAACTGTTCTAGGTTTTCCTGCATATGGATACGGACTACTTCAGTATCCAAGGAGTTGTGAATAGTGCTGAACACCATAAACATCCCCACTTCTGATCTTATGATGGAGGGAAGGTCATTGTTGAAACAGCAGAAGATGGTTGGGCCTAGGACACTACCCTTAGGAATTCCTGCAGCAATGTCCTAGGACTGAGATGACTGACCTCCAATAACCATAGCCATCCTTCTTTGTGCTAGGTATGATTCCAACCTGGCAATGTGTAATGAGGCAGGATTGATTAATGACCTCATAGTAAAGAATCCTTTTGGACTCGGTTTTCAGTTGCACTTTAACCTCAGAAGAGAAAACTGGACTCTAGGCTAGCAGCCTGCCTCTGTCTGCCATCTTCCATCAACAGAACCAGTGCTTTGTCCGGGTTTAAATTGCCTGGCTCTCATCTACGCTTTTTACTGAAATATCTGAAATCTGTACCAGTGCCTACCACAAGATGAATTCATCGTGGAAGTCAGTGCTACTGGAAAAGTGGATTACCCTGCATCAGCTTCAGCCTGCTAACCTCTGAAGGAATATACCATTGGACTTTTGATTCAGGACTCACGTGAAACAATAACTCCCATTTTTCTGTGGTCTTTGCCCTGTACCTCTTTGTTCCCTTCTCCATCTTTTATTGAGAGACTGTATCAGGGTTACGTAGCGACACCCCCTCCCTGCGTTTTGAGTGCGTGTAAAATAAACTAACCCTCTGATTTTACTCTTTCTTGAGTTTGCTGTGAGGTTATTAATAGAGGATTTGGTCACTCCAAAACTGAGGGGTTGGGAAAAATACACCATCCCTTGTAAAAAGGTGAAATCAAAAAAATCAAAGGCACATTTCTGTTTATGGACAGGTGGTCAGGGGAGAAATCAGGGCTGTTTTGATTAACCCCCTCACGTCTGTAACACAAGAGTAATCATATCATGAAAGAATTTCACATTTGGTTTGCGAGTGAGAAATGTAGGTCTGAAACAAGAGTCTTAAATTTAAATAAAGGCAATTACAAAGGTATGAAGATAGAGTTGGCTAAAGTAAAATGGAAAAATAGGTTAAAAGGTAGGATAGTAGAGAAGCAGTGTCAGACATTTAAGGCGATATTTCGTAACTCTCAACAAAGATATATTCCACTGAGAAAGAAGGACTCTATCAGAAGGATGCAACATTTTGTGTCTAACTAAGGAAGTTAAGGATAGTAAATTGAAAAACAAGACTATAGACCAGAAGATTGGGAAAATTTTAAAAACGAGCAAAGGATGACTAAAAACAAAAAATAAAGAGGGAGAAATTGGAGTATGAGAGAAAACTAGCAAGAATTATAAAATCAGACAATAAAATATTCTACAAGTATATAAAAAGGAAAAAAGTAGCTAAAATGAGGATTGGTTCCTTAGAGGGTGAAACTGGGAAATTAATAATGGGAAACAAGGAACTGGCAGAGATTTTGAACAAGTATTTTGTACCTGTCTTCACAGTAGAAGACACAAAAAGCACGCTAAAAATAATGGAAAATCAGGAGACAAATGGGAGGGAGGAACTTATTCACGATCACTAGCTTCCAACACTTGGAAAACTAATGAGACTAAGGGCTGACAAGTTTCCAGAACCTGATGGCCTCCATCCTAGGGTCTTAAAAGACATGGCCACAGAGATAGTAGATGCATTGGCTGCAATCTTCCAAAATTCCCTAGATTCTGGAAAGGTCCCAGCAAAGGAGGAGACAGAAAGCAGGAAACTATAGGCCAGTTAGCCCAACATTTGTCATTGGGAAAACGCTAGAACCCATTATTAAGGAGGCAGTAGCAGGACATTTAGAAAATCATAATACAATCCAGAGTCAATATGCTTTTGTTAAAGGGAAATCATGTTTGACAAATTTATTAGCATTCTTTGAGGATGTAACAAGCAGGGTGGATAAAGGGGTCCCAGTAGATGTAGCGTATTTGGATTTCCGAAAGGCATTCGGTAAGATGCCACATAAAAGGTGTATAAGATAAGAGCTCATCGTGTTTGGGGTGATATATTAACATGGATAGAGGGTTGACAAACGGAAGCAGAGTCAGGTTAATTGGGCCATTTTCAGTTTGGCAAACTGTATTTAGTGGAGTGCCACAGGGATCAGTGCTGGAACCTCAACTATTTATGATCTACATTAATGACTTGGATGAAGCGACCAACTGTATAGAAGCCAAATTTGTTGACGATATTAAAGATAGGTAGGAAAGCAAGTTTTGAAGATGACACAAAGAGTCTATAAAGGAAAATAGATAGGTTAAGCGAGTAGGCAAAAGTGTGACAGGTGGAGTATAATGTGCGAAAACGTGAGGTTGTTCACTTTGGCAGGATGAATAGAAAAGCAGACTATTATTTAAATGGAGGGACACTGCATGAGGGATCTGGGTGGCCTTAGACATGAACTACAAAAAGTTAGCATGCATGTACAGCAAGTAATCAGGAAGGGAAATTGAACTTTGGCCTTTATTGCAAGAGAGGTGGTGTATAAAAGTAGAGAAGTCTTGCTACAACCGTACCTGGCATTGGTGAGAACACATCTCGTGTACTGTGTACAGTTTTGTCTCCTTCCTTAAGGAGGGACATATTTGCATTGGGAGTAGTTCAGGGAAGATTCACTACGCTGATTCCTGGGATCAAGAGGTTGCCTTATGAGCAAAGGTTGGCAGGTTGGACCTATACTCATTGGAGTTTAGAAGAATGAGAGGTGATTTTATTGAAACATATAAAATTGTGAAGGGGCTTGACAGGGTAGATGCTGAATGCTTCTCCTCGTGGGGGAATCTAGAACTGGGGGCACAGTTTAAAAATAAGGGGTCTCCCATTTAAGACACAGATGTGGAAAAATGTCTTCTTTCAGAGGGTCATTACTCTTTGGAATTCTCTTCCGCAGACAGCAGTGGAGGCTGGGTCATTCAATATACTCCAGGCTGAGTTAGACATATTTTTGATATACAAGGGAATCAAAGGATTTAAGGGACAGGCAGGAAAGTGGAATTAAGGCTACAATCATATCAGCTATGATCTTATTGAATGGCAGAACAGGTTCGATGGGCCGACTGACCTATTCTTGCTCCTATTTCTAACGACTTTAAGAAGTGATTTTTAATCCCATTCATGGAGGATACCCAAACCTGCTCCACAAGGCAGTAAATGAATGCAATTGTACTTAAACACACAACTACAATTCCAACCCATCAAAACAGCATCAACAACCTAAAACATACCCACAGTCAGGATACAATGGGAAAGCACAGTAGTTGCCTTTAACTAGATAAAAAGGAGGCAAAGTTTGGATATTTGCTTGTGTCAGCACTTGGGCTTCTACTACTGCAATATCAACTTCAGTTGATAAATATATAGTCGGAGAGCTGGCATCAAGACATTATTCAGTGTTATAGACATCCTGGTTCATACTCAATATGTTTTACAGGAGCATTGCCATGACACAGATTTGCAATATGTGCTTGTTTAGAACCCACCCCATCACTAGTAGAATTCAGAGTAGGTGAGCAGCTTTCTAGCCCATCGTGGCTACAATGGTACATTTCTAGCTGTAGATCTTTATGAATAATGAGGAAGATCCCTACAGACCTCTTGTACAGAAATGGAGTATGTTTAAGTGAGAGCTCAGTCTGCCTGGACTGACCAATGCTTCCACCAGCAGCCAGTTATAGGGACTGAATCCACTTGTGTTCCCCAACTTGCTCAGGGCCCCATGCGATTCCATGGCCTAATGATGCCCTTGCTGTGAGGGCATCTTCAGAATTAAAAAATTGTTTTATAATGACTTGGCATCTGGTCTAACAGGCTTTAGTAATTGTCCATCTACATGGAGGCTACTAAAGGCTTTGGAATATACGGCATAGACAGAAGGCCTTAATGAATCTGAGAGAAAGTGGACCCCATTTTGTTTCTTCTAACAGTAAAACTACAGTCATAAATTCATGTTAATTTTCTATAAATTGTTCTGCGAGAAAAGAACAGTAATATTCTTGAAAGGTCAGTGACATAACCATAATTTATTGCAGTGTGTCTGCGTGGAGAGAATAAAATACAAAAGGTCTGTCTGAGGACTGGATGTTATAGAAATGTGGCATAAGGCTGGAGATGGCCACAAAAGTAAGGGGGAAGGTCTATTAAGCAGTGGAGTGATTTGTAGGCAAGGACCCATGTTTATCAGCTTAAGGTGTTCCAGCTAACTTGATATTCTAGATATCCAAGTCCAAAGTATCAAGTTTACTCATCCCAAAAAGTTAAACTGGGTCACCATGTAGAGCTTTGGCAAAAAGATGTGATACTAATGTGTAATTCTGATTTATTTTACAGGCGAGAGAGTTGTTATTTGTGCCCAGGTGAACACTGTTTGCTTTGAAGGTTATAGCATTTATAATAAACACTTTTCCATTATACTCAAAATAAGTTGTCAATAGTTAAATGATCATTCAGAAATTTAAAAAGGCAATACAGACAGTACTATGTAACAGTAAACCAACAAATAAAGAGCTTCTGAGAACATCTGTACTACCCCCCAATTAAGGTACTTAACCCTATCGTACGTTTGCTGCTTACCATCAGGAAACTGTTCAGCATCATCATCAAACATGGCTTCCTTTAAGGCAGACTTACTGACAGAAGTATTATCAGAATAATTGTATGGACTATAATCACGTGATCGTGAACTACTGCGTTGGGGTACAGTGCTCAGCAGTGAAGTCTTATTATCCAGAGCAGTTCGTCCTAAGTCAGTGGCATCACCGCCTCCTCGGGTATCGGTAATTCCACCAGTGGCCTAATGAACAGAAGTGGAAAAATAAGTATCATTAGTACAACCACGGTTTCAGGAATTGCAGAAGAAATATTTCTCCCCCTTATCCCCACACTATTTTCTCTCTTTATGTCCTACAAGGAATTGACTTGTTTTGAATAGACATCTGTCCAGCTTGTTGGGGCCTCGTCCAAGTGCCCATTCTAAGGGTGGAATTTTCCATTCTGGAGACTAAGTGTGGTGCCAGGCGGGAAAGTCGGTGTGATTCCCACTGGGTGGCAGGTCAGATTTATTTGCCTAATTTTATGCTTTTCAGCTCATTAATTATGCATCAGCGAGGAGCTAGACGAATCTCGTGGTAGGGCGGGCAGGGATTTGTCTGCCCCCCCCCACCCCCCACCCACCCACCTCGTGGGGTCGAAGGTCCTGTCGCCATATTTAAATGGCTCCCACATAGACATTCACTCACTGCAGGCAAGGTGTGGTGTAGCTTCTGCTTCACCATGACGCCCAAACAGACAAAATCCTCCACTCCACGGTTCAGCGAGGCCTCCAGGGGGATGGGAGCAGTAGGTCCTCCCACCTGACCATGCTGCCTAGGAGGTTGCCAGTGAGGTCAGTGCCCGTGGCCAACAAAAAAGGTCTGCCCTGCAGTGCAGGGCAAAGAATGAATGGTCTGATGAGCTCTGCCAGGGTAAGTGAAACTTTTACTCACTGCAAACTCTCTCTCATTAGGGGATCAGGCAGTCTAAGGGTCAGAGTCCACAGGGATGTCACACATGACCAGCAGATGGGATGTGAGCACTGAATGTCTGCCAGCCACTTTAAGCTCACTATCTCATTTAAGATCCTAGACAAATGGTGACTTAATCCCTTACTGGAGAGGGTTCAGCAGACATAATAGGCATGCACGCTTCTGAAATGTTCTTTCATCCATAGTGTTCAGAGTAAATCCATCTGTCTTTATGCAGGACAAGATCTTCCACAACAGATGGAGAGAGTAAAGACTGGTGGTGGGACCCCTGAGCTGAGGACATTCCCTACCCCAGGAGAAACAGGTGGAAGAGCTAGCTGGAGAGGACAGAGATCGCTTCTGTGGGGACCTGAGATCGACTTCCCCCAAAAAACCTGAGAGGATCCATCCAGTATATATCGACAACATAGGCATAATGACTGTGAGTGACCTATAATGTTGCAGCCTACCTAGTCGATCACTAATTATCTCTTCTCTCTATTCGAACTACCAGCAAGAATAAGCGGAAGACGGCCACCAGCAAGCGCCTCAGCCCCAGGGTGCCTCAGATGAGGAGGTAGGGGAACCATCTGAAGAAGACATGTCACTGTGTTCACCTGTGCCCTCCACCAACACAGATACACCTCGGTGGGTCCTACTTCTTCAGTTGGCTTGGGTTCACAATCTGGTGATCACCTCACCGACACGTGTCCACAGCAGACTGAGGCAGTGGCAGCCAAGGTCTCTGACACTTGGAGGACTGCCGGAGACCAGGCCCCTGCAGAGTTTGAGTCCAGTGATGAGCCTCTGTAAATTGGCCCTAACAGCAATGTTGGAGATGCAAAGACAGGCAGGGGAACATCAGGCAGAGTTGTAAGAGGTTGTCACCAGACTGGAACGAAGGATGGAGGAGTCCATCCACATTCTGTCTGATGTGGCTCTGGCATGCAAGTGCATTAAAGTCTCCATGGGAAGGGTGGCGACTGCCTTGGGGAGACCCAGGTCCAGCAGAATGCAGTTTCTACCGGATTTGTGCTTGGACTTGCTGACCATCGCTCTAGCCACAGGTGTGTTCTAGCAGTGGCAGGGCAAGAGGGGGATGGGGCACCTTGGCCTCCTTCCAGGTGCCCTTTCTCCTCAAGGAGTCTGAGGGGTCATCACGCACCCAAAGGGAGGAGGAATGTCAGCCAGACACACTGGGGAGATCCACCCTGGACACTACAAGGGTGCCTTGCTGCTCCAAATCCCCTCTGCCTGCGACCCCCACCAACTCCAGCAGATCAGACCAAGGAGGGTACACCTGCACCAGAGCAGGAGACCTATAGCAGGCCGGGGCTTTCCAGGCCTTGGGCTACCAGAGGATGCTTGCCAAAGTAATCTCAGACAACGGAATAGCAGCCAATAGGCTGCGTTTGCCTCTGCTGTGGTTCCAGGGCTGCACCTAGATGCAGTGGTTGGGTTAGAAAAATTTAATGCACAATGGTGGCATTGGTGTTCATTCACTGCATATAATCTGCACTATTATAAACATATTTTGCATTTATCCCTCTCCAAGTCTCAGGTATTGAATGACTAATCGATGTCATGCAAGTTCCTGTGTTCATTCAAGGGTACCAAATGACACCCCCCACCTCCCCCCAAATTATTCCCCATCTGGTCCCTCAGTTCCATTAAGTCTCAATCTCATCGCAGTGAATCACCTTGAGCTCCCCATCTGTGACATGAACAAAGGTACTTTGCATGTGAAAATGATGGGTGGACGGTACACCTGTCACCCTTACACCTCAGGCAGACATTATTTGACCTCATGAGAACTGGTCATCATGGTTAGTGATTATCTTGATGCTGTCACACTTAAGCCTGTAGATTGTGGATGTTATAAGTATTGCGATCAATGTTGGGAGTCTTTTCTCTCAAGTGTACTTTGCAATGCTATTTATTTTATAACCGAGCTTTTTAGGGAAAACGAGTACTCCTCGTTGAGCACCATAGCCTTTCATGCCTCCCAGCAGCAGGTTTTCGTCTCCGCGTTTAAGGCTAAACGTTATTTCTTTCTTAGTTTCCACTCTCCCTATGCCATGCATGATGCTGAACAATGGAAGTGGATTCCACTGAATGACAGTGGAAATGTCAGGTAGAGGGGAATGAGTGTACTCATCCTGATGAAATCATCTACTTACCTGTGAGAACTTTGCTCCTGAATGGCTGCCTAGCAGTGCTTTACAGAATCCTTCTGTAAAGTCTCAGTACTCAAATCTTTATGGAATTCATTGTGAGACAACGCACTTTGTTATGATCCTTGACCAGACTCCTTGGGAGAAGACTCCCAACATTGATTGCAACAAATACTTGTAACATCCACAAACTACAGACTTAAGTGCGGCAGCACCAGGATTATCACTAACCATGATGACCAGTTCTCACGAGGTCAAATAATGTCCGCCTGAGGTGCGAGGGTGACAGGTGTACTGTCCAGCCATCATTTTCACATACGAAGTTCATGTCACTCTTATGATCCTTGACCAGACCCCCAATTTTTTGGTAAAATTCATTTAGGGACCAATAACATTTTGTTTAAAGTAGACAAAGTTTGAGATCTAAAGACACCTGCTCAGTAAATAAAGCCACCAGATTCCACAGATTTTGAACAACCAAATGTAAACTTTACAATACAAAGTCAGAAAGATAAAAAAAATTACAATATCTACCTTATACTCTAATATTCAGGGTTAATATGAGGTACAAGTGAATTAACATTGAGGTCCAACAAACCACACTACACATTAAGTGACAAATGACAGATGCGACCAAAACAGAGTCCATGGATTTCTCAACAACGCACCCAGACATCAGTAACAGAGTCAACCAAGCTCTCAAACTCTGTCTCTCTCATGAGGGACTCTAGTCTTCACCTTCGAAAATCTAACCTTGGAATTCACTCAAAGTCACTCCAACTCAGGCGGGCATCAACAAAGAGCCCACCTCTCAAGGTTTCAACCTCATCTCCTGAGACTCTGTTCCCCTGGATTCACAAGTCTGCAGTCAGGCACCAACTTGCAAGCACAATTTCAGCTCTTCGGCTGCTCTGAGTACAATACTATTGCTCCAAAGGGGTGCCTTTGTCCCAGTGGCCCGTAGCACTGAGTCATCAAACTTCGGTTGCCTTCTTAGATCTTCAGGGTTCTTTCTGAGCCCTCTGCAATTACCAGGGCTTCCCTTGAGTCCTCTTCACTTAAGTCTGCTACCTGCAGTCCTTTTCCTATTTGGAGGCTTTTTTCTCTGCTCTTCTCTTTTTAACTGAACTGGGACCTTTGCGTATCTCCTCTCCCTGTCCCCTGCCTGGGACACTAGTCTTCGGTGGTGCTCCACTCCCAGTCACATAACACAGGTTTTTGTGCCGTTTTTCTTAAATGTACAGGGGCACTGGGCCCAAAGAATGTAAAAATGCTAACCTGCACATGTGCAGCCCGCTCCTGGTCTACACACACGCAAAAGCTCCAACGTCTGTTGCAAGTTGAAGTTCCCAACCTCTATTCTCAACACCAAAGAAGTCTAGTTCTCAGAACAACTCACTCATTGATTAGGTAGAAAAGATTGGCCTTTGTGAAATGGACAATGTTGAGGACTGTAATGCTATGAAAGTGATGCTCTGGTACATCTCCTGAATGCTCAGCAGGATCTATGAAAGAAGTAGTTATCATTGACTACTGTATCAAGACTGACTGGGCCATATCTCTTCCAAATCCCAAGTAATTGCAGGACGGAGACTTGGCAGGCTTTCTACGAATGCAGGATAATGCGTGTTTGTCAATCCTGCTGAACCATTCTGTGAGGATAGTGCTAACATAACTCGCAGCTTTGGGTGCATGCTGTAAAGTAACAGATCACTGCGTCCTGATGTCTGATGGCATCTTGGCAAGTTGAGGCCTCTGCATTATCCTTCCATGAGAGCTGGCATCTGGAGATATGGTACTGTCCGGATATAGTTTCTTCTTGCGACGGTCAAGCGCTAACCACTGACAAATGTTCTTCCTGTTAGCACCGCCTTGCTAAACTGTGGTCATACTGGCATGAGTGCATCCATGTGTGCAATGGCGTTTCAGCCTCTTGAAGGATACCATGGCCGCTGGCTTGTTGATGCCATGGTTGAATGGACTGCACTGTGTAGCTGCTTAAGGAGGTGTGCACGTGGACTACTAAGCACGTTATGCAGCAGCCACATGTTCCCTAGGCTACTGCACCTTGCAAGGATGACTCCATCATTGGGGTTGGAGGTTACTTATGCTTCCTCCATGATCATTGAGAGATTGATGACCTTTGGCGATATGTTGAAGCTGACAATAAGGGTTTTGTTGTGTCGCCTGCATCGAAGCCTGATGAGAACTTTGATCGTGAGAATTCATTTTCACCTTATTCCTTCTGAAATCTCGTAGCTATGAAGTTGTCATGGAAGATCTGCCTCATCGTGCCTGTGCAATTGCATTCTCATGTGGCTTGCCTGATTCCTTGTCCTCTTCCGATTCATCCCCTTCCAAGTTCTCATCTGAGGAGACGTCTAGGTCTTCATTGTCTCCCTGTTCATCCCCATTTTGCAGCGCAGAGTTGTGCAGGGTGTAGCAAACAACGATGATGCAGGACACCCTCTATGATGAGTACTGCAGAACCCTGCATGAACAGTCCAAACATCGGAATCGCATCTTTAGGAGGCCAATAGTCTGTTTTATTAAGGACCTTGTGACTGAATGTGCAGCATTGTATCTCTCCTCAGTTGCAATCTGTGGCTGATGAACAGGCATCATTAGCCATGTCTTCTGGGGGGTACTTCTTATCAATGAGCAGCCAACCTCTAAGCGCGAGCTCTCTCAAAAAGCTCTGGCATCTGGCAGTAACTCAAAATTTTTAAGTCATATAAGCTCCCTGGGTACCGAGCACAAACATGCTGGATCTGCTTTCTGTGATCACAAATTAGCTGAACATTCAGAGAATGGAATTCTTTTCTATTAAAGAATCTCAAAGGCTGCTGCCAGGGAGCTCTCAAGGCCACATGTGTGCAGTTGATGGCACCTTGTACTTGCTGGAAGTCAGATCACAGCAAATCCCACAGTCTGGCATGTTTCATACATGCAGAACTGCACATAATGGTGAGCATGACTGAAAAAGAAATCGGACACCTCCCTTATGCATTTATGTGTCGCCGATTGTGAGATTCCGCAAAGGTCCCCAGTTCAGCCCTGGAAGGATCTGCAGGCAAAAGTAGTTCAGTACGATGTTAATTTTCAAAGCAACCAGCATTGGATATCCTCCAAGTCTGTGTGGTGTGAGCTCCTCATGGAGATTGTGGCAAATATGAGCTACCACATCCCAAGACAAGCGAAGGTGACTGCGACACTGCCTTTCGCTCATCTCTATGTTTGGGCTGTGTCTCCTGTAGATCCTTGATGTGCCAAATGTCTTCATGGATTTGGCCCCTCATCAGTATCTGGACTCCCTGGGGTCTTGCTGACTCTTATTCCTCAGGGTGATGGTCTTGTCTGAGCTGTGCCAATTGGCAATGGGCCCCTCTCCTTATTCTGATCAAAGCAATCAAGACTGCGTTGCCTGCAGGCTGCATTCTCCACCACTCCTTCCATCTGTGAATGGATACAATTGAGCAATCAAGGGTAGACACCATTAATTTGTCTTCCTCCATATACAAGGCAGCATTCTCTAAACATTGACTTTCCCTTCATCTGCATATGGCATACCAAGGCCAATCCTTGCAGAATGACAGGAGGGTGACAGGTGGCTGAGTTTTCCCGAGGTCCTTGGTCCCACGTCCTAAGATCCACAGTCAGCTTTGTGTTGGTTGCCCTCCAGTGGCCTTGATAACTACTGATGACCAATCCTTGCACTTATGTCTTGATAACATTGAAGTGCGAGTGCAGGTGGCCTCGAGAAGGGAAGGGATCAGGTTGACAAAGGGCATGGGGACATCAACATTAAAGGGTTGAATATCCACATGGACAATGATGGGGTCATGGGTAATGGGGGAGGCTGGACAGTGATGTAATGGAGGGTAATTAGGAGGCGATGAGTGTGGAGGAGGATGGCAGGAACTTGGTGGGTGATAGGGGGAGGTTGGAAGCTGGTCTCCTGTATGAAGGTCAGCAGCACCATTTTCAATCTAACAATGACACAGTTCGAGAAACGAGCTGGAAAAAAATAGATCAGGTAGGGGTCTCCAAGCATGTGGGAGGATTTTAGCACAGCAGATCTTGGCTGGTGAAGGGCATCCCATAACTAACTTACTCAAACTATGGAGAGCATGGCTCAGCTGATTGCTGGACTCAAGGGTCGAATGCACAACAATTGAGCTTGGTTCCTTGCCTAAGGGTGCGTATTCAGTGAGAATCCATTAAGCTTCAATATTGTGGTACATATGGTTTTATTTGCTTTCTGATCCTTACAGAGGCATGTCAGAATGGGAGGAGGGCCAAAAGGTCAAGGGCCACTTCTGCTGCGCAGAGGTAGCATGGGCCCTATAAGCCCCCATGTTCCCAGTGCACTGGTCATAGCATTCAAGGCACCCACTCCCTGATTGTATTTTTTCTAGCTTGTTTTGTGAACTGTGTCATTGTTAATTGAAATTGGTGCTGCTGACCTTCATACAGGAGACCAGCTTCCAGCCTCCCTCCATCACCCACCAAATTCCTGCCATCCTCCTCCATATTCACCGCCTATTTCTCCGCCATTACATCGCTGTCCAGCCTGCCCTTTACCCATGACCCCATCATTGTCCATGTGAATATTCTTGTTTTGCCCCCTGAACCCTTGAATGTTGATGTCCCCATGCCCTTTGTCAACCTGATCCCTTCCCTTCTCGAGGCCACCTGCATCCTTACTTTTCAGGACCGCCCCCCCGATCACCCATTAGACCATCCAATATCCCCCATGGCTTTTCAGCCATCGACTTATAGGATCCAGATGCCTCTCCTGAATGTTACTATGCCCTCAGCCTCACAATGCCATGAGTGAGGCCCCCAGGACCAAATTCCTTAGGTTACTCACTAGGCCCAGCACGCCATACTATGCACGACTGTCACTGCCCAGAGAGGCCCCCCCCACCCAAGACCTGGACCAAGACACGCGTGCCATGCAGAGCCCTCTGGTCCGTTCAGCCCCAGGGCAGTATCATCATTATGCCCCTGACAGCGTGGCCTCAGCCACAGGACAGTCTGACTCTTTCTTGGACAGTCTTGCCCCAGGATAGTCTTTCACCACTCCACTCCGTTGCTTGATCCTCCCAGTGCTGCACCCCTCCACAACTCTTATTCCGCCCCCCTCCCCACTGGTCTTGCCTCCCATGCCCAGCCTTGGTGTAGCTTGTGAAACAGGCACCCAATATCTCGCAGCAACACTCTTAAAGTTAAGTGAAAACAGCAATTATTGACCTCCAACTTGTTGACGAAGCAAAGATTGTCAATTGTGCGCCACTTATATAGAGTCAGGAAACAGGCTGTTCCAATTATCCACTGGAGGGGCACTTAATTTACAGGGGGAATGCAATTCTGGCAAACGAGCCTTTTAATGAGTATTCATGAGATGCAAAGGAATGCAAATGTGGTTCCCGGTAAAGGCCAGCGGGAAAACTTGACCTGCCTTTAACTCACCAAAGTTGGGAAAACAAAATTCCAAACTAATTTTTTTACATCTTTGATGTTTATCCTTTTCAAATACTTATTCCATTCCTCTCTTAAATGATGATTTTGTCTCTGCCTGAATACTCACTTATGTGGAAACTTTCTATGACTTAATAGCCCTCAGTTCAAAAACCTCCCATCTCCCTGACCCCTGGGTTTTTCCTGTGAGAATCATCTGTCGCCATGCCCTTGTTCCTCATTTGCCCAAAAGTCTTTCAAACTGTTCAATCTTTCACTGTTTACCCCAGTGAAGTTTACAGGTTTCACTCATCAGTTTACTATCTGCACCAGCCCTACTCACCACATTGCTGCTGCTCCTGGTTCTGCAATAAGTGATGGGCTCCATCCTCCGACTCTTATTCTCCAGCATCCTTTTGCTCCTGATTCCCCCATCCCATTTTTCTTGCCTGACTTCCAGTCCACTATCACCCGATTTCCCACTGGCTTCCATATGCCTCAATTAGGGAGAGGAACAAAAATCAGCAAGAATTCCCACTACTGATCCCTCTTTGTTCAGTATTCCTTGTGGTAAATGTGGGTGTTGGGTGAGCACAAGGACTTGAGTGTGATGCCAACCATGTAGAAATTGAGCAAGTCCAGTATTCACCGAGTCTTGTTTTACCACTCTTAAATTAGCCATTAGGTGGTAAGTAAGAGTTATCCACGATTAACACACATTAGGAACATAGGGACAGGAGCAGCCAATTAAGTTTGTTGCTCCACTATTCAATACGATCATGGCTGATCATCCACTTCAATGCCTTTTTCCCCACACTACCCCATATCCCTTTATGTCACTGGTATTTAGAAATCTGTCAATTGATGCTTTAAACATACTCAATTACTGAGCTTCCACAGCCCTCTAGGGTAGAAAATTCTAAAGATTCACAAGCTTTTGAGTTAAAACATTTCTCCTCATCTCAATCCTAAGTGGATTCCCACTTATTGTGAAATTGTCTCCCCTGATTCTAGACTCCCCAACCAGGGGAAACATCTTACCTGCATCTATCCTATCTATCCCTTTAAGTATTTTGAAGATTTCAATGAGATCACATCTCATTCTTCAAAACTCTATAGAATACAGGCCCAGTTTCTCCAATCTCTCTGCATAGGACAGTCCCACCATCCCGGGAACAAGTCTGGTGAACCTTTGTTGTACTCTCTCTATGGCAATAACATCCTTCCTAAGGGCCAAAATTGCACACAGTACTTCAAGTCTAACCAAGGTTCTATACAATCGAAGCAAGACTTCACTACTCCTGTAGTCAAATCCTCGTGATAAAGGTTAACATACCATTAGCCTTCCGAATTGCTTGCTGTACCTGCATGTTAGCTTTCAGTGACTTATTGATGAGGACACCCAGGTCTCTTTGTACATCTATATTTTCTAACCTCTTAACATTTAAGAAATACTCTGCTCAGCTGTTCCTCCTACCAATGTGGATACCCTCACAGGCCAGGGGAAGGTAAGTGTCTAAGGTAAGTAAATAGGATTTGGGGTGTCTGAGGTGGATAGGGATCGGAGTCGGGGATGTGGTCCGGTAGCTGATGATCCGGGGGTTGAGAGGAGTGGTCCGGTCCGATGTCCAGGGGGGGCGGGGGGCGGAGTTCCATGGGGCCTTTACAATAGTTACTTAGAAGTTCGAAGAGGTTTTAATTCTTTTAACTTTTTCTGCGTAACTATTGGTAGAACCCCGCAGAACCATCTGAAGCTTACGATTTAAACCGCATTTTCGGATGGTTCCCAGTGCAGCGCAATTGTCCAGAGGAAGTGTGCACTTCTGGGCAATTGCCGTGCAAACACTTACCTCGGAACTTGCCACAGGGATTCCCCAGTGCATATTTCAGGTACCCCCCAAATCCGACACTGGGGAGAGTGGAAGATACGGGCCATGTGTCCACCAACTTCCCTTTATCAATTCTATCAGTAACATCGTCAAAAAACTCCAAAAGGTTCGTCAAACATGATTTCCTATTCATAAATCCAAGTTGGCTATGCCCATTATTATCCAAGTGTCCATTTATCACATCCTTTAGAACAGATTGTAACATATTGCCTCCTACTGATGGAAGGCGAACAGGTCTGTAGTTCCCTGTTTTCTCTTCTCCCTCCCTTCTTAAACAGTGGGGTGACATTTGTTATCTTCCAATCAGCAGGAACCACTCCAGAATCTGTAGCATTTTGGAAGATGATCACTAATGTTGGGGAAGGAGACAGTCTACTCACAAGGAGTTCAACTGGTAATTATCAGTTAACCAGCTAAATACCCATTTGAATGTGTAAAAGAGAAAACAGGTGAGACAACTGCTCCTTAGAGTTTTATGGACCAAAAATAAAACCCTGTTGGAAGAAGGCAGTCTTAGTCTTTACCTTTATTTCAAGCAGGTATTGTGACTTTATCAGTGGTAGCAGAGGATGATTCCTGCTTATAAATAAAATATTGGAAACTAAGCTTTCTTCAGACAAAAGATTCTATTTGGATTAACTTTGAGAAGAGTCATCTGGATTAACTTTGGAGATTGACTAAATCAAAGTGTTGAGTTTCAGGGGTATGATTACCTACCGACGTTTTCTGAGAGTGAACCCCATGCGCAGTGGAAGAATGAAGTAACGATGTGGACATGGGTCACCGCCCTTGCCGAAGAGAAAAAACAGGGAATGGCCTTGGCACTTTTGTTACCATGCAAAAGCAAAATAAGATGCAAAGTATTTTCGGAGTTGGAGCCTGAGCATTTGAACACGGATGAAGATTTGGAAACTTTTATTAGATTTTATGGATAAAATCTATCAGAAGGATGAATTATTAAGTGCTTACAAAGCATGGTCAGATTTTGACAAATTTAGAAAGTTGGAGGATAGTTCCATAGAAGATTACATAATGGAATTCAGTAGACTATATGCAAGATTGCAAAAGTTCCGTCTAGAAATTCCGCAGTCAGTGCAGGCATTTAAGTTACTAGACTATGCCAAGGTATCGAATATGGAGAAAGTTCTAGTTTTGACAGGAGTTCAATTTACAGAAAGACACACACTGCTAGAACAGATGTCAGAAGCTGAAACAAATTCCTTGGAAAACATTCCTTTCCGGCAGTGTTCATGGCACAAGCGGGTCATTTGGTGGTAAGACAGAAAATGGAGGATACAATGTTAACAGGATGGCGAGATCATCTAGAAACAGGACACAGGCATCAGTACGAAAGGAGATTTGTAACTTGAAACAATGGGGACAGAAAGACCTTTGACAGTTATGGCAGGAGAAAAGAATTGGGGAATTACAACAAAAGGATGAACCCTGGAAATGCCCAGGGTGTGGTCAGTGTTTTAGATGTGATTCAAAATACCTTTATGCAATGAACTGTCCTAAACTACATAAGATGTTCAAAATTAAACACGAGACAGAAGACTCAGAAGATGAAGATGGAGATATTGACTAAAGCGAGGGCATTGTATTAGTTACAAGAAGTTTCAGCCCAGTGATGAATGTCTTGGTTGCAGAGTCCTTCAACTGTGCGGTGCTAGGTAGTGGATGCACATCTACAGTCTGTGGAATCGACTGGTTAAAATGCTACCTGGACTCGTTAAATGACAGGGACTGGAATAAGGTTAAGGAATTTGAGAGTTCTACCAGCTTTAGATTTGGAAATGATAATACCCTAAAATCTTTAAAAAGGGTAGTGATTCCCTGCAAGATAGCTGGAGTAAATCATTTCATCAGTACGGACGTAGCATCTAGCAAAATATCATTCCTGTTGAGCAGGCCATCGATGAAGAATGCGCAAATGAAGCTGGGCAGAGAGAACAACAAGGTTACTGTATTTGGAATGCAAATATGGTTTGCAATTTACACAATCTGGGCACTATTGTATTCCTTTAATGAAACCTAACTTTTCTACTAAGGAGATTAAAGAAGTGTTATTAGCGTCAGAGGATAGGAATTTAGAAGACAAAAAGCTAATTGTGTTAAAATTGCATCGGCAGTTTGCCCACCCTTCTTCGCAAAGATTAAAAGTTTTGCTAGGGGATGCAGGAATAAGGTATGGAAATAACACTAAACTTAGAGGAGATAAGCGGTAGTTGTGATTTACTTAAGAAGTACAGATGGACACCGTCATGGCCCATAATGAGTCTACCCTTAGTGAGGGGTTTCATTGAAGTTGTGGCGATGGATTTAAAGGTGTGGGATAAAGAAAAGAAGATTTTGCATTTTGTGATTTGGCAACAAGGTTTAGCCAGTCGACAATCATACACAGTAAAGAAAAGAAAATAATTGTGGATCAGGTAATGGAGAAGTGGATAGGGTCTGGATTGGGACCACCAGCAAAATTCCTCATTAATAAGGGGGGCTAAATTTGCTAACAATGAGTTTCGGGATATGTGCGAAAACATGAATATAATAGTTATGAATACAGCAGCAGAAAGCCCTTTTAGTAATAGTGTGTGAGAAAGGAATCAAGTGGTGATAGATGAGATGCTTTGTAAAATATTGGCAGATAGACCAAACTGTAAATTATCAGCTCTAGCATGGGCTGTCCATGCCAAGAATTCACTGCAGATGGTTGGGGGATACAGTCCATATCAGTTGGCTTTCCGTAGAAACCCAAAAATTCCATTCCGAGTGATCACCCCCAGCTTGGAAGGGAATTACGATTAGCTCTACCTTTTCTGAGCATTTAAATGCACCACATGCGGGTAGAAGAGCTTTCCTTAAAGCCGAAGTTTCAGAGAGATTCAGCAATCTCTAAGGCACCATGTACGACCATGCAAAACTATTTTTAGTCAGGCAGATACGGTGCACTATAAAAGAGGACTTAATGAGTGTAAAGGCCTGGGAAAGGTCATAGGTAAAGATGGTAAAACAGTCATTTTGCAGCATGGGAACCAGACCAATCAGGTACACTCGAAGTTAGTTGGCGCGGATTACAAATTTGTGGATCTGGAAAAGGTTGCAGGAAGGGATGAGGAACCATGTACTTCTCATACCCATATGTTGCATGATTGACAGGACCAGGTTGTTGAGGTTGACAGGGTATCTGAAGATGTATACAGTAATTCAGACGAACGAGAGGAGGCGATTTGTCCCAGAAGACAACTGCCAAATGCTGGCACTGAAGTTACATACTTGCCAGAAGGGGCTAGCCAACAGAGGGAAGCAACAATTGTAGGTAGAGCAGGGAAGGCCACGGGAAAATTTAAAAACTGGTTAAATGTACAAGATAAAGGGCAGGAGGTTAGGCCTATGGATTGGGAACATGAAGTGCAAAAATAGAAGGCACAGAAACATAGTGTCAGTTTGGAGTGGATCTGGGAGTGAACATGCCTCTAGGAAGAGATCACGAACAGTTGAAAGAACATCCATAAATAGGAAAGAGAGATCAGGCAGCAACAGTCTGGAGAGTGATAGACGGCAGGATAGAGGATGTTGCTTAATAAGGTCAAGGAATATGGCACAGACTAGTAATGCTACAAGGAGCAAAGCCCAAGTGATCGAGAAGTCTTAATAGCTTCAAAATTAGATGATAAATTAATAAAGAATGCCAAATAGCAAGAACTACATAGTTGGAAAGAATTTGGGGTATACACAAAAATGCCAGATAGAGGACAACCATCTCTATCTCAGATGGATATGCACAGAAAAGGTGCTTCCTGATAGGACTTATAAAGCTAAAGCCAGGCTGGTGGTACGAGGGTTTGAAGAAAAATTGGGAGACCAGGATATAAGAGTAGATTGACACATGGCAGGAAAAGCTATTCTGAAGATCTTCTTGGCTCTGTTAGTTACAGATGCTTAGGGAATGCAAGCCAATTGATATTAAAGCTGCCTTCTTGCAGGGACACCAACTTCAAAGGCTAGTTTTTCTCCCCCCACCGAAAGGTGTGCCAAATGCAGAAGGGACACTCTGGAAGCCAAGTAAATGATTACATGGTTTAAATGGCACATCCAGAGTTTGGTATTTCTCAGTGAGGTCAGTTTTGTTAAAGTTGGGCTGTCTTTAGTTGGAAGCAGACCCAGCAATGTTTTATTGGCACCATGGAGGGAAACTTGCAGGCTTCTTTATGATGCATGTAGGCCATTTTTTGTGGGGTGGAAGTAGTGAATTTGAAATGGTTGTCATTAATGGGCTCAGAACGGAGCTTAAAACTGGACATCAGGATTCTGGTGTGTTTAAATACACTGGGTTGGAAATAAGGCAGAGTGGATCACATGTCATTTTACATCAGCAATCCTACTTAGGGAGAACGTCAATCCCATTGCAATTAGTTGTGGTAGGGCCTCCCAGAAAGATACAGCGGCTTCTGAAACAGAAGAGTAACTCAGAAGTTTAATTGGGGAACTCAATTGGCTAGGCAAACAAACAAGGCCGAATGTCAGTTTTGACGTTTTGGAATTGAGCACTAAAATGAATGATCCCAAGGTTGAAGAAATCATTTGAGAAAAGAAAACATTGACAAAATTAAAAATGGAGCTGTGTGTTTTGAAATTCCCATCTTTGGGTGATCTTAGAAAAATAAAACTATTGTGTTTAGTGATGTGTCTTATGCAAATCTATGTGATGGATTTTCATGTGCGGGAGGATTTACAATATTTCTCATGGTGGGGGGGAAAGGTAATGTTGCTCTTTGGCATGGGAAGCAAAAAAAAAATGAAGATTTGTAAAAAGTACGTTGGCAGCAGGGACTCTCATTCTTGTTGAGGTGGTCGATTTGGCATTCTTTAAATCAAAGATGCTGGCAAAAATGTTAAATGATAAGAATATTCACAGACGGTACCTATCGAATGTCTTATAGACAATAAGTCACTTTTGGAAAATGTTCACTCTATGAAGTGCATTAACAAAAAGGGATTGCGAATTGACAAGTTTAAAACAGATGTTAGGGAATTTGATCAAATTTGACTGACAGCAGCTACCAATTGTCCAACTGTTTCACAAAAAGAGGAACAAAACGTTACTGGAGATCCTCAAAGAGGGATGTCTTTTTCTTTAAGGCGACAAAAAGGAATGCTCCTTTTGTGTGGACATTTTTAAACATTTTTTTTTAAAAGGGGGAATAAGGTGGATTTATTGAATGGAAAAATATATTGATGATTGTGTTATGGAAAAGAAGATCCATCTTATTATCTTTTTGATTATAGAAACTAAAGGGTTACTTACCTCTTAAGAAGAGGAAAATCTGTTGGTGAAGGAAAGAGTTAACTCACAAGGAGTTCAATTGGTAATTATCAGTTAACTAGATAAGTACCTATTTGTCAGCTGTGGCTCAGTTCATAGCACCCTCGCCTTTGAATCAGAGGGTTGTGGGTTCATGTCCCACTCCTGGAAAACCAAGAACTGTGATTATACTCGAAAGAGTTGCAATCTGTGACTGTTGATAACTCGAAAGAGTTTGAATGTATAAAAGAAGAAACAGGTGAAACAAGCTCTCTGTAGAGTTTTATGGACCAAAAATAAATATCATGTTAGAAGAAGGCAGTCTTAGTCCTTATTTCAAGCAGGTATTGTGACTATCAACCAATGCATCCAACATCTCCACAGCTACTTCTTTCAACACTCTGGGATGTAGAATATCAGGTCCTGGGGACTTAACCTTGAGACCCGTTAATTTCTCCAATACAACCTTCTTACTAGTATTAATTTCCTTCAATTCCTCATTCTCCCTGGTCCCTTGGATCTCTGGGACATTTCATGTACCTTCCACAATAAGACAGACACAAAGTAATCATTTAGCTTCTCTGTCATTTCTCTGTACCCCATTCCAAATTCTCCTAACTCTGCCTGTGATGGACCCACATTTGTCTTAGCCAATCATTCCCTTTATACGTACCTATAGAAGCTTTTACAGTCCATTTGAATGTTTTTGCTAGTTTACATTCATATTTTAATCTCCCTTTATCAGTTTGTTGGTCCTCCTTTGTTGTATTCTAAAATCCTCCCAATCCTCATGTTTACTGCTATTTTTGGCAACTATACAGGTCTTTTCTTATAATCTTATACAATCCTTAACTTCCTTTGCTAGCCATGGTCGAATGACTTTTCTTTTTGGGTTCGTGTGCCTTGAAGGAATGTATTATTCCTGTAAACTATGTAATAAGTCTTTAAAGACTATCCATTGCCTAAGTATCATACCTCTGAATGTATTTTCCCAATCCACCTCAGCCAAGTTGCCCCATATACCTTCATAATTTTCTTTGTTCAAATTTAACACCGTGACTTCAGATTAAACTGCCTCACTTTCAAACATAATGGAAAATTCTATCATATAATGGTCACTCATCCCTAAAGGTTCTTTTACAACAAGATTATTAATTAGCCCCTTTTCATTACATAATACTAGCTCTAAAATAGCCTGTTCTCTAGTCGAAATAAAAGCAAAATACTGCGGATGCTGGAAATCTGAAACAAAAACAAAGATACCTGGAAAAACTCAGCAGGTCTGACAGCATCTGCAGAGAGGAAGACGGTTGACGTTTCGAGTCTGTATGACTCTTCATCAGAACTAAGGAAATAGAGAAATGAGGTGAAATATAAGCTGGTAGAAGGTAGAGGCAAAGAAGAGATTGCCAAAGATGTCATAGACAAAAGGACAAAGGGGTGTTGACGGTGGTGATATATCTAAGGAATGTGCTAATGGGGACATTAAGGGGGTAGCAAGCAGGACAAGCTAGTGGCAGATGGCCCTAGTGGGGGTGGGGTGGAGGGAAGGGGTCGAAATGAGCCAAAAGGTGGAGATAAAACAATAGATCAAAATAAATTTAAAAATGGGTGGGAAAAGAAAAATATATAATTTTTTTTAAAAATGATAAACTATTGGAAAAAGGGGGATAAGAAAGGGGGTGGGGATAGAGGAGAGTTCATGATCTGAAATTGTCGAACTCAATATTAAGTCCGGAAGACTGTAAAGTGCCTAGTCGGAAGATGAGGTGCTGTTCCTTCAGTTTGCATTGAGCTTCACTGGAACATTGCAGCAGGCCAAGGACGGACATGTGGGCATGAGAGCAGGGTGATGTGTTGAAATGGCAAGCGACAGGGAGGTCTGGGACATGCTTGCGGACAGATCGAAGGTGTTCCTCAAAGTGGTCACCCAGTCTGCGTTTGGTCTTTCCAATGTAGAGGAGACTGCATTGGGAGCAGCGAATGCAGTAGACTAAATTGAGGGAAGTGCAAGTGAAGTGCTGCTTCACTTGAAAGGAGTGTTTGGGCCCTTGGACGGTGAGGAGAGGGGAAGTAAAGGGGCAGGTGTTGCACCTTCTGCGGTTGCATGGGAAGGTGCTGTGGGAGGGGGTTGAGGTGTAGGGGGTGATGGGGGAGTGGACCAGGGTGTCCCGGAGGGAATGATCCCTGCGGAATGCCGCCGGGGGGGGGGGGGGGGGGGTGAAGGAAGAAGTGTTTGATGGTGGCGTCATGCTGGAGTTGGTGGAGGATGATCCTTTGAACGTGGAGGCTGGTGGGGTGATAAGTGAGGACAAAGGGGACCCCATCATGGTCTGGGAGGAAGAGGAAGGTGGGAGGCAGATGCGCGGGAGATGGGCCGGACACGGTTGAAGGCCCTGTCAACCACCGTGGGTGGAAAAACTCGGTTAAGGAAGAAGGAAGACATGTCAGAGGAACTGTTTTGGAAAGTGGCATCATCAGAACAGATGCGATGGAGGCGAAGGAACTGAGAGAATGGGATGGAGTCCTTACAGGAAGCGGGGTGTGAGGAGCTGTAGTCGAGGTAGCTGTGGGAGTCGGTAGGCTTGTAATGAATATTGGTGGACAGTCTATCACCAGAAATTGAGACTGAGTGGCCAAAGAAGGGAAGGGAAGTGTCAGAGATGGTCCACGTGAAAATGATGGAGGGGTGGAAATTGGAAGCAAAATTAATAAATTTTTCCAGATCCAGACGAGAGCATGCAGCGGCACCGAAGCAATCATCGATGTACCGGAGAAAGAGTTGTAGGAGAGGGCCTGAGTAGGACTGGAACAAGGAATGTTCCACAAACCCCATAAAGAGACATTCCCTCTAGTTGGTTCCTCAACATACTGCTCTAGAAAATCACTCCGAAAACACTGCGGAAACTCGTCTTCCATAGCATTAGTGCTCATTAGTTTTACCCAGTCTATATGCAGACTGAAGTCACCCATGATTACTGTGTTACCCATGCTACATGCATCTCTAATCTCTTGATTAATACCATGCCCCACACTACGACTGCTGTTTGATGGCCTATAAACTCTTAGCAATGTTTGCTGCTCCTTGCTGTTTCTTAGTTCCACCCAGATTCCACATTTTGTTCTTCTGATCTGAGATCCTCCTTTACTAATGCATTGATCCCATATTATCAGCGCAGCACCACCTCCTTTTCCTTTTTGCCTGTCCTTCCTAAATGTCTAATATCCTTGAATGTTCAGATCCCAGTCTTGGTCACCCTGCAGCCATGTTTCCGGCATGGCAATTAGATCATACCCATTTACCTCTATTTGTGTCTTTAAATCAAATGCCTTGTTGTGAATGTTGTGTGCATTTAGGTAGAATGGTCTTAACTTATGTCTTTGACATAATTCCAGATTCCAAGCTTAGTTGATGCTCATCTTTATTTCGCCTGCCTTCTAATTTTACTTGCTACTTTTCTACTTCCTGTTACCAGCATTAATTCCTTCCAATTTGAGCTACCCCTCAGGTTCCCATCTCCCTGACAAGTTTAAACCCTCCCCAACGGCACTAGCAAGTCTCCTTGTGAGGATATTAGTCCAGGTCCTGTTAAGATGTAACTCACCCATCTTGTACAGGTCCCACCTGCCCCAGAACCGGTCTCAATGCCTCAGAAATTTGATGTCCTCCCTTATACACCAATTCTCCAGTCACCTGTTCAACTGATCAATCCTCCTATTCCTATGCTCACTAGCACTTGGCACTGGGAGTAATCCTGAGATTGCTACTCTTGAGGTCCTGCTTTTTAATTTCCTTCCTAGCTCCCTAAAATCTGCTTTGAAGACCTCATCCCTCTTCCTACCTATGTCGTTGGTACCAATGTGAACCAAGACCACTAGCTGTTCACCCTCCCTCAGAAGAATGTCCTGCAGCCACTCAGTGACATCCTTGACCTGACAGCGGAGAGACAACACACCATCCTGGAGTCACATTTACTGCCGCAGAAACACCTGACTGATCCCCTATTGAATCCCTTATCACTATTGCTCTTCCACTCTTCTTCCTTCCCTCCTGTGCAGCTGGGCCACCTGTAGTGCCACAGACTTGGCTCTGGCTGCACTCCCCTGAGGAACTATCACCCTCAGCAGTATCCAAAATGGAAAATCGATTAGCAAGATAGATTCAGGGCACTCCTGCACACCTGCCTGGTTGTCTTAGATTACCTGGTGGTCACCCATTCCCTCTCTGCCTGTATGCTCCTAACCTGTGGTGTGACCACCTCCCTAAACATGCTATCCATGTAGTTCTCTGCCTCATGGATGTACAACAGTGACCCCAGGTGCCACTTGAGTTCCCGGAGGCACAAGCTTCTGCAGCCAGTGACACTTCCTGCAGATGTGGTTGTCTAGGACACATGGTGCATCCATGACTTCCCACATACCGCAGGATGTACATTCCACTCGGCTGAGTTGACCTCCCATCCCATAAGTTTAAAAACTATTTATTACAATTAGAATAACTTACCAGTTACTCACCAAACAGTTCCTTCCCCTGTACTGAAATAAGAGACAACTACTGGAGGTTAAAGAAGGTAGAAAAAGAAAGAAGCAACTCACTCATCCAACCAACCAACCAAACTCCTAGCTGGACACTGGCCAAGGCAGCACTGAGGAAGGCCTGTTTTAAAGCTTCCTGAAAAACAACTGATTCAAGCTTCTGAAAACCAGTTTAAGCTAGCTATCTAATTAACAAGCTGCAGCTGCTCTGAGAGAGCTTGCATACCCCTGGTTAAGGCTGGAATAAAACTTAACTTGTCTTAACTTAGAGTCATTTTTAGTTAATTGCTAAATTGGAGAAAAAATGAGACTTTAGACAGAAATTAACCCTTAAAACTCTCTCATTCACGAGCTCTCAGTGCATTCACCAGCTTTAAAAACTGATCCCATTTGTTTTCAGAGTCTCACCCTGACATCAGAATTAAGGCCAAGAACTTATTATATTCCTGATACTGCATGCTACAATATTAATTGCAATGTTCTGTGATTGGGCCATGAATCTCCCAGGGATTACTGCTAACAGCTCTGTACTTAAAAATCCAGGCCACAATAGCAGACATCTTGCTTTGTGATGTCACTGGTTGGTACTGCAAAGCTTCTGGTTCAGTGAGGTCAGCCACCTGCAGAAAGCTGGCCCCGCTTAAGAGTGATTGGAAATGGGTCTGGCTGGCTGCCAGGTGTTGAGAGGTGGGGGAGGGAATGAGACAGAGCAGGGAGAGGTGCAAGGCTAGGTAAACAGGGATAAGGGGGCAGGAATTGGGCACTTAGGGCTCAAGGTTGGAGTTGGATTAACAAAGTGACAGTGAACTTAAGGATGAGGGAGCAAAAGAAGACTGGAGAAGAAAGGTCAGAGGATGGGGACCACTATTTCCCACTGAACCAAGAGCAACAACAGCACAGTGAGTGGGACCGATAGAGAAAGGAACAGCTAGTAAACTGACAATGAAAGCTAGGAACAAAATAAACAATAGAAGGTTGTTTCCATTGGTGAGGAACAAAGCATGGAGATTGAGGATACTCTCTGGAAGACTGATGGGAAGGGTGAATAGAGGGTTTTGAATTGAGGTTTATTAAACCATGGGATGCTTCACCACAGTTCGTTATTGAGCTAGAGACTAGGCCATCATTTAAAAAGGGGTGGGATAAATACCTGAAAAGAACAAACATAAAAGGATCAAGGGGAATGGGGATATGGGAGACAGCATCAGCAATGACACAGGCTGAATGGCCTCTGTCTGCACTTTAATTTCATCCTGTGAAATCTCTCTATTGATCTGAGCTCAGGGATTGGTTTAGAAATGTTGGTACAAAGCTGAGGTACCTGTGCTACATGGGAAGTACCCCAAACACCAAACCTACTGCCCTTTGTATGATTTCTTGGTTTCATTCAGGTGTGGCAGCGAGTTTTAACCTCTGAAGTCCAAATAAATCAGCTCTGACTGCACCTCCCATTTTAGATTTGGTACCTTCCTATAGAACCAGAGTCAAAGGAGATTGGGAGAGAGATTGGGTCTGTCAAAAGTGGCATCAATTGGGGAGCCTGATCACACCTTGTGCATTGGGATTCTAGATGTAGTAACAAGGTGAATACCAAAGGGTTATAGGATTATTACGAGTTACAGGTAGATATTGCAACATTACATCTACAACATATAGACTATCAGTGCGTTACTGTATTGCTGTTGGTTATGAGAAAAATTGCATTGTTAGCAGTATTAGCTTTCAGTGCAATTTCAGTGAGATATTATTAGTTACTGGTGAAATCAAAGATCCTTCCACCTCTGGTTTCCCTGCCGCAAATCCATCTCCCACATTAATTTCCACTCTTCCCTGCCCTTGATTTCAATTCTTCACTTGCTAGTGGGAAGTAACCCGAATCTCAAAACTAAAACACAATTAGTTGTTGGCATGAAAGGAGCAGAGATACTCAATTGCAGGGGACCCAACTGTTATAATGTACATGCTGTGACATTTGGAGGTGTCACATGATCAGACATCACAAGATCAAATTGCAAGGACTACTTCCAGCCAGAATTGGCAACCCTAATGCAAAGCCTGAGCAAACATGATGTGGAAAAGTGGGGTGGTTCATTATTTTCCCTTGTTACGTAAAGACACGTAAATCTGATTGAACTAACTGAACCTGATCAGGACTATTGCTCTGTATGTTCACTCACTGTGAAATGAAGCACCGTATCAATTTGTATCTGGCCTTATCTCCTAAGTATTTTCTCGTTCCAGTTCTGGAGATTGAAGTAGCACATTTGCAAAAAAGTGAATATCTAATTCAGATCTTAACCTGAGTTATGCCATCAGATGGTCAAATACTGAGTGGTATCATCACCCCCAGCTAACCCATAAATATGAAATGCTTGGACCACATATGGGAGTAACTAGTTCTGCTATATTGAAGAAAATATCTTATACCAAGACATTTAACATGTAACAGTGGAAAGCCCGACAAAAACAAATCGGATTTTAATTTGCTAAGGTTAGTCTTCTGAAAATATGCAGAATAATGTTGATCCGTTTAGTTCAAAGTAAACTTCATCAACATTGAGAACGTATTTCGAATAGCTTTCATTGTTACAAATGGAAGGTCTTGCTATTAAAGGTATTTTCGTCGATATAGCAGAACGAGTAACTCCCATAAGTGGTCTGAGTGTCTTAAATATTTAGGAGGTGGATGGGGATGACAATACAGCTCAGTATTTGATCATATGATGGCATAACTCAGGTTATAGCTTAAGATCTGAATCAGACACACTTCTTTGCACATGCGCTACTTGAATCTCCAGAAGTGAGATGAGAAAATACTTAGGGGATAAGGCCAGACACAAATTGATAAGATGCTTCATTTCGCAGTGAGTGAGCATACAGTGGTTCAAATAATGAACCTCCCCACTTTTCCACATCATGTTTGGCTTTAACAAAGTAACTTTTACTCATTCTGCATTCTAACCTTCTTGTAGCCTTTCCTGGACTCAACTGCCTTTGCAGTTTCCTGTTCTTTTTTTAAAAATATGAATACAGATGTTCTTTATTTACAATTTCAGAACAAAAAAAGTGACACTATATTTTTCAGAATAGAAAATTAATACTCTATGATTCTTTACAATACAAACTGCATCTGCTTTCAAAGAACATAAGAAATAGGGGTAGAAGGTCATTTGGCTTCTTGAGCCTGCTCTGCCATTCAATACGATCATGCCTTTGGTCTCAACCCCACTTTCCCACCTGCTTCCCATATCCCTCAATTCTCTGAGACACCAAAAATCTCAGCCTTAAATCTATTCAAGGATGGAGCATCCACAACCCTCTAGGATAGCAAACTCCGAAGATTCACAATCTTCTGAGTGGAAACATTTATCCCCATCTCAGTCCTGAAGTATCGTCTCCTTAACCCAAGGCTCTCCCCCCATGTTCTAGATTCCTCGGCCAGGGGGCAATAACCTCTCAGTGTTTACCATGTCAGGCCCCTTCAGACTTGTGTATATTTCAATGCAATCACCTCTCATTCTTCTAAATTCCAGAGAGTATAACAACAATGATTTCTATTTATATACTCGCTTCACCGTAATATAAAGTTCCAAGGCACTTCACAGAAGCATTATAAAACAAAATATGACACAATATGACATAAGGAGGTCCATGAGGTAGGTTTTAAGGAGTGTAAAAAAGGAGGATAGAGAGATCAAAAGATGGAGGAGTTTAGGTAGGGAATTTTAGAGCTTAGGGCCTAGGCAGCTGTTTGCCTGGTCACAAATGGTGAAGTGATTAACACTGGGGATACTCAAGAGACCAGAATTAGAAGAGTGCAGATATCTCAGTGGGTTGTAGATTGCAAAGACCAGTGGCCACGCCATAGAAAGGAACCTGAAAACAAGGATGAGAATTTTAAAATCAAGTGTTGTTTAACTCGAGCCAGTATAGGTCAATGAGCACAGGTGTGATTGGTGAACAGCATTTAGTGTGAATTAGGACACAGTAGCAGAGTTTTGATGACCTCAAGTCTATGAAGGTTGGAATGGCGACTATGCCAGAGTGAGACGGAAACTGAATGAGTAGCAAATTAGGCTTACATGGGAATTTGGTGCACAGAGGAAAGAGGTGTGGCATACATAAGAATTATTCTAAGTTGGGAACAGGAGCAGCTGAGCAGAAACGGACCTCGGTGTGAGCCTCACCTTTGGAGCAGAATTTGAAAAAAAAATCGAACCGTGACATCACAGGAAAACAGTAAGTTCATTGGTTGGTAAGGAATTGTGGTTAGGGAGTGTCTTTAAATAGCTGTAAATTAGAAAAGCTTATTATTTTTAAAGAAGTAGTTACTTGGATATGGGTATGAAGCACTAGGAATAAAGGGAAGTCAGTGCCAGTAATGCAGGTAATATAAGCAAATAAAAGTAAAATAAAGTTAACCTAAGGGAAGTAAAGTTAAGACATGGCAGAGCAGCTCAGTCATGTGGAATGCATGTTCTGTAATATATGGGAAGTTGTGGACACTACTAGTGACCTAGATAAACACATGTGCGAGAAGTGCTGCTAGCTGCAGAAATATGAGCTCTGGGTTTTGGAGCTCGAGCAGCAGCTGGAGTCACTGTGGCGCATCTGCGGAGTTGACAGCTATGTGGCTAGCACATTCAGAGAGGTGGTTAAACAGCAGGTTAGGAGCATAGAGGCAGAAAGGGCATGGGTGAGCACCAGGCAGCCCAAAAGAACTGGGCAGGTAGTGCAGGAGTCCCCTGGGGTCCTGCTCACTGATTGATTTTTCATTTTGGATACTAGTGAGGGCATTGGTTCCTCAGAGGAGTGCAGTCAGAGCCAAGTTTGTGGCACCACAAGTGGCTCAGCTGTACAGGAGGGGAGGAAGAAGAAACGAAGAGCAATAGTGATAGGGGATTCGTTAGTTAGGGAACAGGCAGGCGTTTATATGGCCGTAGGTGTGACTCTAGGGTGGTATATTGCCTCCCTGGTGCCAGGGTCATGGGTGTCACTGAGCAGCTGCAGGATATTCTTCTGGGGGAGGGTGAACAGCCAGAGATTGCGGTCCACGCTGGTACCAATGACTTAGGCAGGAAGGTGGATGTGGTCCTGCAGACAGATTTTAGGGAGCTCGGTAGAAAATTAGCAAGCAGGAGCTCAAAAGTAGTAATCTCCAGATTACTCCCACTTCCACATGCAAGTGAGTATAGAAATAGGAGGACAAGGCAGATGAATGCGTGGCTGGAAAAATGATGCAGGAGGGAGGGCTTTAGATTCCTGGGACACGGGGACTGGGTTGGGTGAGATGGCATCTGTACAAGCCAGGGCTGAGTTCCTTGTGGGCCATTTTGCTTGAGCTATTTAGGGGGCTTTGAACCAACTTGGCAGGGGTGTGGGAACCAGGAGAGGATAGTAGAGAGTTAAACCAAGCTGCACAATATACTGGGAGAGACAGATAGCACTAGAATAGAGAATAGTAAGTTAATAGGCAGAGTCGGAGTAAGGGAGAAACTAATGAAGTCTAAATCAGGGTTATGCTGCAAGTATGTGAATGCATGGAGTATTGTAAATAAAATTGGGGAGTTACAGGTGCAGATTGTCGTGTGGAATTGTGATATTGTGGTAAAAATAGAGACCTGGCTCAAGGAAGGGCAGGACTGGGCATTAAACATTCCTGGGTGCAAGGTGTTCAGGAAAGATAGGGCAGAAAGAAAAGGAGGAGGGGTGGCTGTATTGGTTAAGGAAAGCATTGCAGTGTTGGAGAAAGAGGATGTCCCAGAGGGTTCAAGGGCAGAATCAATTTGGCTACAGCTAAGGTACAAAGAGGGTGCAATTACATAGCTTGGTAGGATGTAGAGGAACAAATCTGCAGGGAAATTACAGAGAGGCGCAAACATTATAGAGTAGTTATAATGGGAGACTTTAATTACCCAAATATAGACTGGATAGAGGTAGTGTAAAGGGCAGAGAGGAGCAAGAATTCCTAGTGTGCGTTCAGGAGAATTTTTCTGCAGCAGTATGTGTCCAGTCCAACAAGAAAGGAGGCACTGCTGGACTTGGTTCTCGGAAATGAGGTTTGCCAAATAGATCAAGTGTCAGTGGGAGAACATTTAGGAGACAGTGATCATCCTATCATAAGGTTTAGGATGATGGTGGTCTTCTTATCGTGTCCATGGACAGTCTATACATGGCTCAGCCAGAACTGGACACATTTTTGCGCCTTGTTGTTGAATTAGGCAAGATCTGCAACAGTGCAGGGTTCCTCTAGCGATAGACATTGCAGGAGATGTTGCATAGTCTGTGGCTCAGTTCCACATTCACAAGTTGTCGGGCTGGTTGTATATTCCCATTTGCTTAGTCACACCTTTGAACGATCTACACCAGTCCTAAGTCTGTTAAGGCACTTCCAGGTTGCCCAGTTGCAATTAGCTCCTGGGGGAAGGCCTTCATCCAGTAGAATTTCCATTGCTGGGGGTTGTTCGAGACTGGCGAGCCGGTCTTTCCACAAGGCGATGCGGGCTTCAGATGGGGTTGATTGTAATGGAACAACATTGTTCATGAAGCTCCTCCTTGACTTTAGGCGGCTGGGTGTAGGTGTATGACCATGTAGAGGGTGCCTCTTATCTGATGTTTGGCGGAGTCGCTCTTTCTTGCTGGCTACCGTTCTTCTTATATCAGGGGGAGCATTACCCACCAAGATATATAGGCTGTTGGTGTTTGTCGGTTTTAAACAACCTGTGATAAGTCGGCAGCTTGCATTCAGAACGGCATCCATCTTCTTAGCATAAGTAGATCTTTCCCATGCAGGGCAGGTGTATTCGGCAGTGGATGATGATAGAAAAGGACAATGGGTAATCCAGAGTAAGGATAATTAAATTGGGGACTACTGACTTTGATGGGGCAAGAACGGAGCTGGGCCGGATAAACTGGAACCCAAGGTATGTGGGAAAATCTGTAGCTGAACAATGGGTTATCCTCAAAGAAGAAATGGTTCAGGTGTTTTCCTGAAAAGGGAAAGGTAGGGCAAACAAATCCAGAGCTCCTTGGATGAAAAAGAGATAAAAATTAAGATAAAGAAGAAAAAGTATGCTCATGACGTGTCAGGTAGAGAATACAATTGAGAACCAAGCTGAATACAGAAGGTTCAGAAGAGGGGTGAGGAAGCAAATAAGAGAAGTGAAGAGGGATTATGAGAGAAGACTGGCAGCCAACATAAAGAGGAATCCCAAAGTCTTCTTTAGGTACATAAATAGTTAAAAAGGTGGTAAAAGGAGGAGTAGGGCTGATTCAGGATCATAAAAGGGATTTACACATGGAAGCAGGGTGCATGGCTGAGGTGTTAAATGAATACTTTGCATCTGTCTTTAATCAAGGAAGCAGGTGCTACCCAGGCCATGGTGACAGAGGAGGAAACTCTGTCACTAGAAGGGTTCAACATTGATAAGGTGGTATTGGATAACTGTTGGTACTTAAAAGTTGACAAGGCACCGGGACCGGATGAGATGCATCCAAGGATAGTGAAGGAAGTGAGAGTGGAAATTGCAGGGGCATTGGCCATAAACTTTCAGTCTCCCCTCAACTCAGGGGAGGTGCCAGAGGACTGGAGAATTGCAAACATTATGCCCTTGTTCAAAAAAGGTTGTAGGATAAGCCCAGCAATTACAGACCAGTCAGTTTAACTTCGGTGGTGGGAGGATTCTAGAAACAATTATTCGGGATAGGATTAATAGTCACATGGAAAAATGAGTGTTGACTAGGAAGAGCCAGCATGGGTTTCTAAAGGGGAAATCGTGTTTAACTAACTTGCTGGAGTTTTTTTTGAAGAAGTAGCAGAGAGGATTGATGAGGGTAATGCAGTTGATGTGATGCATGGACTTCCAAAAGGCCGCACAACAGACTTATGAGGAAAATTATAGCTCATGGAATAAAAGGGAAGGTAGCAACGTGAATACAAAATTTGTTGAGTGATAGGAAACAGTGAGTAATGGTTAATGGATATTTTTCGGCCTGGAAGGAAGTTTGTAGCGGAGTTCCCCGGGGGTTGATATTGGGATCCTTGTTTTTCCTGATATACATTAATGATCTAGATCTTGGTGTGCAGGGAATAATTTCAATGTTTGTGGATGATACAAAACTTGGAAGCATTATAAACTGTGAGGAGGACAGTGCAGAACTTTAAAAGGACATAGACAAGTTGGTGGAGTGGACAGAAAGGTGGCAGGTGAAGTTCAATGCAGGAAAGTGTGAGGTGATTCATTTTGGTAGGAAGAACATGGAGAGACAACATAAAATAAAGGGTACAACTTTAAAGGGTGTGCAAGAGCAGAAAGACCTGCATGTATTTCTGCACAAGTCATTAAAGGTTGCAGGACAAGTAGAGAGAGCAGTTAATAAAGCATATAGTATCCTAGGCTTTATTAATAGGGCCATACAGTACAAGAGCAAGGAGGTTATGCTAAGCTTGTATAGGACACTAGTTAGACCTCAGTTGGAGTATTATGTACAGTTCTGGGCGTCACACTTTCGGAAAGATGTGAAGACATTGGAGAGAGTGCAGAAGAGGTTTACAAAAATGGTTCCAGTGTTGAGAAACTTCAGTTATGAAGATTGATTGGAGAAGTTGGGACTGTTCTTCTTGGAGAGGAGGAGGCTAAGGGGAGATTTGATAGAGGCATTCAAGATCATGAGAGGGCTGGACAGACTAGATAGGGAGAAACTGTTTCCACTTGTAAAAGGATCAAGAATGAGAGGGCACAGATTTAAAGTGATTTGCAAAAGGAGCAAATGCGATGTGAGAAAAAAACCTTCTCACACAGTGAGTTGTTTGGGTCTGGAATGCACTGCCTGAAAGTGTGGTGAAGGAAGGTTCAATCGATGGCATTAGATGATTATATAAATAGAAACAATGTGCAGAGTTACAATGAAAAGGCAGGAGAGCGGCACTGAGTCATAATGTTCATTTGGACAGCCAGTGCAGACACGATGGGCCAAATGGCCTTCTTTTGCACCATAACAATTCTGTGATTCTGAAGGGGAGGCATGTATTCGAAAAATCAGGTCTCGAGGTAACAAAGCCAAGGAACAGGGTTTCAGCAGCTGAGCTGAGGCAGGGGCAGAGTTGGGCAATGTTAAAGAGGTGAAAATAAGCAGTCTTCATGATGGCACAGATGGAAGAGGGATGAAATTGGTGGCAAAGGTGTAGATTTTGTGGTGGGCTTCAGATTTCCAAATATTTAAATGGAGGACATTTTTGCTCGTCCAGTACTGGATGTTGGATAAGCAGTCTGACAATTTAGAGACAATGGAGGGTTGAGAGAAGTGGTGGTGTGGTGGAACTGGGTATCATCAAGATCCAGGTGAAAACTGATGATGTGTTTTCTAGTTATATCACTGAGGGGCATCTTATAAATGAGAAATTGGAAGGATTCAAGGATTGATCTTTGGAGGACACCAGAGGTAACTCGATAGGAATGGGAAGAGAAGCCATTGAGGCCATTTTCTGGTTACAATTACATCGTTAAGCAAGGACCAACATGAGTGCAATAAAGGCTCAAATTGGTCAGCCTTTCATCATAGGACAACACTCTCATCCCAGGAATCCATCTAATGAACCTTTGCTGTTCAGCCTCCAAGCCAAATTTACCCTTCCTTAGATAAGGGGGAGAATTTTCTCCCCGTCGTGCGGGCTGGGCAGGAGCGGGTGGGCATGCAGCTGATCGCTGCCCACAATTGGCTGCACGTTGCCATTTTACATGGGCGGGCCAATTAAAGCTCAGCGCTCCCTGTGGGGGCATGGTAGGAGGGAAAGTAAAACTCCCTGAGGCATGGAGCTGCTTCAGGGAGATCATTTTCATTATGAGAGCTTGAAAAAAAGAAAACATTTTTCAGACATGGCCCCTCATGTGACAGTGTAACATGAGCTGGGGCATGTCAATGAATTTTAATGAAAAACTTTATTTGATTTATAAATCCTTCACGAAGCCTCATCCTGCCCGTGGATGAGGTTTCATGAGAAATACAAAGGCCGCCTAGACTCTTCGCCAACCTGCCAACCTTAATGTTAGAAAGGCAGCCTAGACAAAGTTTAATTAGTTGTTAAATGGCCTTAAACGGCTTTGACAGTTTGGCGGGCTCGCAGCTGACTCTGGTGTGTGCCCGCCAAACTGATGATCGGAATGACGCGTGGTGACGTTGGGATGCATGCCTGACATCACTACGTGTCATTTTACACGCGGCGAGTGGGGCCTG
The DNA here is from genome assembly GCF_964194155.1 of Cetorhinus maximus. Lineage (NCBI taxonomy): Eukaryota > Metazoa > Chordata > Chondrichthyes > Lamniformes > Cetorhinidae > Cetorhinus > Cetorhinus maximus. Next base: position 44,936,506 of record NC_135882.1, on the reverse strand, counting down.
CCCCCGCATACCTACCAGAAGATTCAGGCCATGGAGACTAAAACTGCATACAGTACTCCAGGTGAGATCTCACCAAAGCCCAACCTCCTTATTCTTGTATTCCTATCCCATTGCAATAAAGCCCAACATGCAATTTGCCTTCTGAATTGCTTGATGTTTCTGCATTCTAACTTCTTGTGTGCTTTGCACGAGCACAGCCCAAGTCTCCCTCGACAGCAAGATTTACAAGTTTCATGCCTTTTGAAAAATATACTTCTGTATCCTTACAACCAAAGTGAATAATCACACACTTCCCCACATTATACTTCATCTGCCACCTTGTTGCCACTCAACCTGTTGAACCTCTATGTCCTTCTCAGTTTCCATTACCACCTAGTTTTATACTACCAGCAAACCTGGGTACATTACTCCCAGTTTCTTGGTCTAAGTCATGAATATAGATTGTAAATAGTTGAGGCCCCAACACCGATTCTTGCTTCACTCACTTGTCACAGCCTGCCAACTTGAAAATGCCGTTTATCCTGATTCTTGCTTCCTGTCTGTTAACCGATCCTCAATCTGTGCTAATAAATGACCCTCAACCCCATGGGCCCTTATCTGTGTATTAATCTTTTGTGTGGCGCCTTATCAAATCCCTTTTGGAACGCCAGGCCTACATCTCCTTTATCTATCCAAATAGTTACATCCTCAATAAATCTTAATAATTTTGTCAAAAATGATTTCCATTTCATAAAACCATGTTGACTCTGTCTGATCACAATATAATTTCTAAGTGCATTGTTGAGTCTTCCTTAATTACAGATTACATCATTTTCCCGATGACAAATGTCAGGTTAACTGGCTTGTATTTCCCAGTTTTCTCTCTCTCGCTTCTTTCTTGAAAGTGGTGTTATATTTGCTAACTTCCAACCAGTTGGGAACTTTGGAACTTGAACCATGGAATTTTAGAAACATCCACTCTCACTGCATCTACCTCTTTTAGAATCCTAGGATGGAAGCCATCAGTTCCTGGGGATTTGTTGGTTTTTAGTCTCTTAAATTTCTCTTAATCCCTTTCCTCTGCTGATATTAATTGCTTTAATTTCCTGATTTTCAACAACCCCTTGGTTACCCTCTATTTCTGGTATGTAATTTGTGTCTTCTACTGTGAAGACGACAAAAATATTTGTTCCATGCTTCTGCCATTTTCTCATTCCCCGTGATAAGTTCTCCTAGCCCTACTCCAAGGGACCAATGTTTACTTTAGCTACTCTCCTTTTTTATATTTTAAAAAAACTCTTAGAATCTTATTATATTCCTGGCTAGTTTACTTACATGTTCTGTTTTTCCCTTTTCATCAACTTTTTGGTCGCCCTTTTCTGGTTTCTAAAACTCTCCCATCCTCAAGCTTACTACTATTCTTTGCAACATAATAAGCCTCTTGTTTTAATTTTATACTGTGCTTAACTTCCCTAGTAGGCCATGGATGGACCTTTCTTGCTTTTTTAATGGAATATAATTTTGTTGAAAATTTTGAATCATTTCTTGAAATGTGCCATACCTTTCAATATATTTACCCAATCAACTTTAGTCAATGCTGTCCTCATCTCTATGTAATTGGCTTTGTTTAAGTTTAAGATTCTTGTTTTGGATATGAATATGTTGTTCTCAACCTAATATGGAATTCACTTGTATTATGCTCACTCTTTACCCAGGGGATTTTTTTTACTATGAAATTACTAATTAACACTGCATCATTACAAAATACCAGATCTAAAATAGTTTTGTCCCTAGTTGGTTCTACAACATATTGTTCTAGGTGCTCCTAGTTGGTTCCACAACATATTGTTGTTATATTTAATTTGGCAGGTTAGAGGTATAGTTAAATGCATCTGTATTTAGGTAACTTTCAATGTTATTGGGATTCAGTGATTTATTTCCAAGTGCATGCATCTTCTGCGGGTGAGAATTAATATAACAGGGAACATAAGCTTATCAATGTACTCGTGCCATAATTCAGTGTTTGGAAACAGAATTTGTTGCATAGTTTGAGAAGATGGCAACTTCATTTTCTGGGTTTTAGCTTACTTCTGATCATCCAACATGATTTATGCACTTGTGTAATTGAACACAAGGTAGCAATATAACAGCTGTACAAACTACAAAGAGTTGGGATTCATGCACTTGAATCATCCATTAAGTCTCAAGAACGAGAACAAGAAGTGAACATAATGAAGTATTCAGTTTTCAGCGACAGGAGGAGGTCATTCAACACCTCAAGCCCATTCATTCATATCGTTTCTGATCTATACTTCAGCTATATTTAACTAGTCTGTGCTCAAGATCCTAATACCCTAAACAAATAAAAATCTGTTGATTTCAGTCTTGAAAATTTCAAATGACCTAGCATCCATGGCCTTTTGGGGTGGGGGATGGTGGGAGAGTGTTCCAGATGTCCGTTATGCTTAGCTTGAAAAAGTGCTATTAGATTTCACTCTTAAATGGTCTAGCTCTAATTTTAACATTATGCCCCCTTGTGTTGGATTCCCCCATTAGAGCAAACAGCTTCTCTGAATCTATTCCATTGAATCCTTTTATCAGTCTTCAAACCGGAGATCTGCTCTGTCGAAATCTCGTTATTTGATAACCATACGGAAACTATTTGAAATAATGAAATATGTACAGAATATGTAAAATAATCAGAGGGAGAGAAGAACATATTGATTATCATTCCTTATTAACTCCAGGAAAACAAAAAACAAAACATACCAACATGCATTTATATGGTTTATGTACGGATTATTGGATTACATAAAAGTCTTTAATAGTGCTTGGCACTATGCACTTTTAAATGTTAGCAACATATCGTCTCCACCAAGATGATGCTCATGGTCATCTAGATATAGTACTTCAGATTTAGTTTGGAGATTGTCAAACCCCCAGCATGTGGGCTAAATCTGGCTTGCTTTGCAGTTGTAAATGGGCTTACAAACAGCTCCTAATTGAAGAAAATTTGTTTTGAACACCTTGCCAGCAGAAACAGCTGACCTACAATTCACATTATTCATAAGTGATATTCACCAAAGATAGCAAGCCATTGTCTTAGTAGGCCACTTAACCACACATACAATATAATTCGAATTCAAAGTATATAAGTAAAATAATTCTTGCATAAGCCAAATTCTAGACTTAAAATTAAAAGTCAAGTTTAAGTAGTTCAAAAATATTCTCCCAACTCCAAGCTAATTTGCAAACTAATTTTTTGAATTTACTGTTCCATTTCAGGAATGTAGCGCAAGATCAAAATTCACTTAGTTTCTCAGATGGATAATGAGGTTGTAGGCCCTGCCATGCTCACAGACCACAGTTTAAGTAGCTTTGAAACAGAATGTAAACTTCAGTGATTATTCAATTTGCTAATGGTTGCCACATTGGCTACATAAATATTATAAAGGAAGATTAACAGCGTGAATTAAGATCAAAAGGGTGAATTAATGGCTAAATTCTCTGTAATACGTCTTAATGTAGATAAGTTGAAAAGCAATTTAAGTATCTATCAACAAAGGTGGGAAATAGAATTTTGGAAGGATTCGGGGTTATTCACCATCATTATATTGTAAATGTTATTTCCAGCAGAACGATACAAGTACTGGAAAACAACTCCGAAACATTTACATTGTGTATGTATTTGGGATCTCTAGGGTAAAAAAGATACCAATGCATTGAAAATTGAAGCAAGGCTATTTCATTGTGAAATTATTATAGCAAAGCCTGATGATATCCTCATCTTAAGTCCACAGATTCACATTTGTCACTGGTCAGATTTCAGGAGTGAGAACCTGGATGATTTTCATGTTCTTAGCAGCAGTGTTGATGCCAACAGTAGCACCTTAGATACTGACTCAGCTCAACTAGCTTAAGACACAGGCTGGAAATTGACCTCATACCCCAATTATTCAATACATTTACAGCCATTTTAAAGGGTAAGGGAAGAGTAAAAGAAGGGCGTTCTACATAATTGTTACATGGTCGAACAAATATCTTCCCCAATTGACATCAACTAAGCTGAAATATCTTTCATAGAAATGCTTAAAATACTCACCAGTTCCCCATCATCATCTTTTTTAGCATCTCGTCGTAAAGGTTCATTCATTTCTTCTTGACTAAGGAGACTAAAGTTCTGGATTGCTTCAGTCATTCCTCGAAGAGAGCAGTATATTTCTTCTGAATTCATGTTCTCTGTGTCATAGTTAAATGCACTGTTCACAGAACAAAAAGTGTGAACTGTCAAAGTTTTATTGCAGAGGTTTTGGTTGATTAAATACTGGTTTGGCCACAACTGGAAGACTGTATCCAATTCTGGACAATGCACTTTAGGAAGGTATCCTCTCTAAGGGTCTCTTGGAGAAGATGCAGAAGAGAGTTACTAGAATAGTTTCAGGAATAAGAAACCTTAGTTACATGGATAGATTGGAGGAGCTGGGCTGTTCTCCTTAAAAGAAGGTTGAGAGGAGATTTGATGGAGATAATCAAAATTATGTGGGATTTGGACAGAGGTAGAAACTGTTCCCATGGGCAAAAGGCCAGGGGACATAGGTTTAAGTTGATTGGCAAAAAACCTAAACGCAATATGAGGAAAAACTTTTATGCAGTATATGGTTATTGATCTGAGGCGAACTGCATGAAAGGATGGTGGAAGCAGATTCAATGGTGGTTTTCAAAACAGAATTGTATAAGTACATGAAGGGAAAAAAATTACAAGGCCATGGTGAAAGGGCGGGAGGGTAGGAAAAGAGATATTCAAACAGGAGGGTCCTAAAAGGGGAACCTAAGATATAGGAGCAGCAACAGACCACGCAGCCCTGTAAGCCTGCTCTGTCATTTAATACAATCATGGTTGATCTTTGGCCTTAACTCCACTTTCCTGCCCACTCCCCACATACCTCAATTCCCTGAGACCCCTAATATCTGTCTGTCTTAGTGTTAGACATATTCAATGATGGAACATCCGTAACCCTCTGTGGTAGAGAATTCCAAAGATTCACAACTCTGAGTGAATTACTGGAAAAGGAAAAATGTGCAGCGTTATGGGGAAAAGGCAGGAGCGTGGCATTAGATGAATTTCTCCTGTAGAGAACTGGCACAAACACAATGAGTCAAATGGCCCCCTTCTGTGCTGTAACGATTCTACAAAGCTCAGTCCTAAACGATTGGCCCCTTATTCTGAGGCTTTGCCCCCATGTTCAAGATTCCCCAGCTGGGGAAACAACCTTGCAGTGTCTACCTTGTCAAGCCCTTCAGAATCTTCTATGTTTCAATGAAATGACCTCTCATACTGCCAAAGTCCATAGAGTAAAGGCTCAATTTTCTCAGTCTCTCATAAGACAACCCTCTCATCTCAAGAACCAATCTAGTGAACCTTTGCTGTACAGCCATCAAGCCTCCTTGTATACGGAGATCAAAACTGTGCACAATTCTCCAGGTATGGTTTTCATCAAAGCCCTGTTCAATCCTTATTCTTGTACTGCTGTGCCTTTGCAATAAAGACCAACATGCAATTTGCCTTCCTAAATGCGTGCTGTATCTGCATGTGCCTTTCAGCCCATCATGTCTGCACCGGCCAAAAAGAAGCTAGCCGCTCATTTTAATCCCACTCTCCAGTACCTGGTCCGTAGCCTTGAAAGTTACAGCACTTCAGACGCAGATCCAGGTACCTTTTAAATGAGTTGAGCGTTTCAGCCTCAACCATCAACTTAGGCAGTGAATTCTAGACACCCACCACCCTCTGGATGAAAAAGTTTTTCCTCATGTCTCCTCTAATCCTTCTACCAATCACCTTAATTCTATGCCCCCTGGTAATTGACCCCTCAGGTGGGGGAAGCAGGTCTTTCCTGTCTACTCTATCTAGGCCCCTCAATTTTGTACACCTCAATTGGGTCACCCCTCAGCCTCCTCTGTTCTAAGGAAAACAACTCTAGCCTATCCAATCTCTCATCATATCTGCAATTTTCAAGCCCTGGCAACATTCTTGTGAATCTCTTCTGCATTCTCTCCACAGCAATTATGTCCTTCCAACTTTGTGTGCCTTGTACGAGTGCACCCAAGTTGCTCTAAACATCAACATTTACAAGTTTCATGCTTTTAAAACATATTCTGTTTTTCTAGTCTTATGACCAAAATGAATAATCTCTCACTTCCCCACATCATACTTCATCTCCCACCTTATTGCCCGCTCAGTTAACCTATCTACATTCCTCGGCAGTCTCTGTCCTCCTCACAACTTGCTTTCCCACCTAGCTTTGGATCATCAGAAAATCTGGCTACAATACACTCTGTCCCTTCATTCAATGCATTTATAGAGATTGTAAATAACAACAGGCCTTTTGTAAACAAAAATAGGCCCCAGCACTGACCCTTGCAACACTTTACTGGTCACAGCCTGCCAACTTGAAAACGGCTCATATATTCCTAACTCTCCAATTTTGGTCTGTTAAGCAATCCTCTATCCATGCTAATATATATCCCCCAACTCCATGGGCCCTTACCTTGTGTGTTAACCATTTGTGTGGCACCTTCCGTCATGTGTGCTGTGCCCAAAGGCAAGGCCTTGGCTCATTACCTGTTGATGCATCATACTGAGCCATTTTCTTGGCAGTTTTTGTCAGAGGTGGTTTGCCATTGCCTTGCACTCTCAGGGGCAGGGCAAAGAGGCAGGTCCCAATCTACCCCAGCCGAAATGAGAATTGAACCCATGCTAATGGTGTTAAACTGAACTGCGTGCTAGCCATCTCGTCAACTCAGCTAACGGGCTCTAATCTAGCACCTTACTGAATGCCTTTTGAAAATCCAAGTATACTACATCTATTGGTTCTGCTTTATCTACCCTACTAGTTAGGTCCTCAAAAAATGCTAACAAATTTGTCAAACAATTTCCCTCACGTAAAACCATGTTGACTTTATCTGATTATACTATGATTTTTGAAGTGCAGAGAGGGAGTGCAGAGAGGCAGAGAGGTTGAAAGGAATGATGTGTTGAATGGGAAAAGGACATTGTTAAAATTACTAATGCACGAAGTTCCTTCAACAGATGGGTAGCAGTAGAACAAAATATGGAGAACAAAATGTATAAACAACGTGATTTTGGTTTTCCTTAAATTTGATTTCAGATGTTAACGATCATTAGTAGACACTGACGTCAATGACTAGAGTGTAATTCCAACAGTGGCTAATAGCCCACCATACCTTCTGCAGGAAGCCATTTTTCATGGCATTCGCTAGAAGGTGTAGCCAGGATGATAAACCCATGAAGGAGAGAAGTGAAGGCAGCACAGTCAAGGATAATCCTATCTGCTAACATTATCCACGTACAATGTAGCAAGTAGATAAACAAGCTGAAGCTGGAACCCTGTCTGATGTTTTCTTCTTTTAATATAGATACACTGGCTATTCTTAGTTCTTCGAGCTGCTGCCTCGTTCAAATCAGCTCACTCAAAAAAAAGAGGGATCAGTTTTTGTAACCTTAAATATATGTAGCCTCCTGTTTCAAAAAAAATCAAATTCTCTGTTCTAAGTACCTGAGCCAAAGAAAAGCAAACATATCGTGGATAATATAAGCTGATTTATGCCAAAATATACTACTTTCTCAAGCATGGCTGTTCACAGATGTGTTGGAAGTGGTAGGACCGATGAACTCACAACCTTCTGGTTTAGAGGCAAGTCCCACTCCAGAAGCTTGAGCACAAAATCTAGGCTAATGCCCAGGTGCATAATTGGGAAATGTTGCACTGTCAAAGGTGCCATCTTTCATATGAAATGTTAGGCTAAGGCCTCATCTGCCCTCTCAGGTGGACATAAAAGATCACACATGACACTATTTCGAAGAAAAGCAGGGACGTTTTTCTCAGTGTCCTGGCCGATATTTATCCCTCAACCAGCATCACTGAAACAGATCATCTGGTCAATCTCACATCACTATTTGTGGAAGCTTATCGTATGCAAGTTGGCTGCTGTGTTTCCTGCATTATAAAATTGACTACACTTTAAAAGTACTTCATTGGCTGTAAAATACTTTGGGATATCCTGAGGTCATGAAAGGCATTATATAAATGCAAGTTCTTTTTCATTGTTTTCTAATCTAAAGAAAGTATTTCACTTACCTCCTCATAAGAAAAATACCTTTGTTCAACAAAAGAGTTGGTGGTTGAGCAATTTTAAAAAAAAAGAGTATGGTAGCTTAGTGGTTATGATATTGGACCAACAATCCAGAGGCCTGAACAAATAATCAGAGCAAAAATAAAAGCAAAGAACTGCGGATGCTGGAAATCCAAAACAAAAACAAAAACAAAAGTACCTGGAAAAACTCAGCAGGTCTGGCAGCATCGGTGGAGAAGAGCACAGTTGACGTCTCGAGTCCTCATGACCCTTCAACAGTTCTGTTGAAGGGTCATGAGGACTCAAAACGTCAACTGTGCTCTTCTCCACCGATGCTGCCAGACCTGCTGAGTTTTTCCAAATAATCAGAGCACGTGAGTTCAAATCCCATCACATCAGTTTGAGAATTTGAATTCAGTTAAAAACATGGAAATAAAAAGCTATATCAGTAAAAGTGACTATAAAGCTGTCAGACTGTTATGAAAAACTCAACTGGTTTATTAATATCCTTTAAAAAAGAAAACCTGCCACCCTCCCAAGGTCTACCTATATATGACCCTAGTTCCACATCAACATGGTTGACCTTCAACTACCCTCTGATGTGGTGTAGAAACCCACCCAGTTCTACCACAAATCATTACATCGTAACAATTACAACACTGCAAAGCACTTTGAGACGTCTGGTGATCATGAAAAGCACTATGTAAGTGCAAATCTTTCTTATTCTTCTTTGATTTTCTCCAAGGGCATCTAGTGATCAGTAATAAATGCTGGCCCTGCCAGTGACGCCCACATCCAGAGAATGGATAAAAAGACAGCTTGACAGTTGGATGACAGAGCTTTATACAAATGATCAATCACAGGTTTTTCCTGTTTGCAAATTTCAGCCTTTTTCTTTCCCTGTTTACAGAAAAGAAGCATTTTCTGAAAGTGAGGCACTTCAGTAGGACAGTAAATAATGGGGGTTCCAACTACCATAGTATTAACTGGGATAGAATTAATGTGAAAGGCACAGAGGGAGCAGAATTCTTAAAATGCATTCATGAGAACTTTCTAAGCCAGTACGTAGCAAGCTCAACAAGAGAGGGAGCGGTTCTGGGTGTGGTTTTAAGGAATGAAGCTGGGCGGGTGGAAGGGATTATCACGTGGCAAGTACTTAGTTGGAAGTGATTATAATTCAGTTAGATTTATGGAAAAGGACAAAGATAGATCAGAACCAAGGTTCTCTACTGGGGTTAAAGCTGAGATGTGGTTTGGTTAAAGTGGACTGGAAACAGCTAGTTAAAGGTAAATCAGTGCCAGGTCAGTGGGAAGCATTCAAGGAAGAAATAGTAAAAGATCAGAACAACTATGTTCCCTTAAGGAAAAGGGGCTAACATATACTGACCCCCTAGATGTCAAAGGGCTTAAAGGAGAGGGTAAAGAAAAAATGGAAAGCTTATGACAGATAGCGAGGGCTCAATACTTTAGGAAACCAAGAGAAGTATAAAAATGTTAGGGATGAAATGGGCTAAAAAGGAAATTAGGAAAGCAAAAGGGGGCATGAACAAATATTGGCAAGTAAAATCAAGGAAAACCCAAAGATGTTTTTAATAAATACATAAGGCCAGAGGATAACTGAAGGAAAAGTAGGGTCTACAGGTTGCAAACATTGATTTAAAAACTAACATTTATCACCTTTGAGACAGAAGAATGTGATGCATATTCCACATGGCCATAGATGTGCTAATGTTTATTTTTGTGGCATATACACTCACACCAGGGCTGCATGTGCAGTTGCAGATTCAAAAGTCTTATGTTATCTAGATTTTATAAGATGACCATGTTTTGGAGCTCTCTCTTTAATTCAAGGTAAAATGGAGGAATGAAGAGGGACGGTCATGTGATCTGCTTCAAATTCTACCTGACAACAAGCCTGGGTGACTTACCATGGGGACAGGGGGGCCCAGGTTGAAACTTACTGGGAGCAAGTTGCAAAATGTTCACACCTGAAAACAAAGGAAGGAGCAGCTGGGCTGACTGGACTGACTTTCGGTCTGAGTTACTGTGCACAGAAAGAGAGAGAGGTTTCTCAGAGACAAAACACTGCAGCTGGTGTGGTCAGCAGAGAGGAGGCAGCTATGACTCCTCAGCGAGCTACCAGGCAGAATGCGGGAGTGAGAATAGTGCCTGGTCAAAGGCATGCATCCTGTGGCAATCTAAAGACTCTCAAAGATTTGCCCTGGAGATGCCAGGAGGGGAAAAAAAAAAAATCACCAGAGCAGACCTTACTGCTGGCAGTCAGTTTGGTAATTCTCCAAAGATGAAGGGTCACCATAAGCAAGGACTCAGCAAAGCAGGGAGATGTAAAGCCATTGGAATCTGGGAATGGCTGTTGATTGTTACCTACAAAGATTGTAATCCTATGGAGAGTGTGTTGTAATCTACACGCATGCCATATGGGGTGGGGTTATTGGTCATGTTAAAGTACTAATACGGGTTATCTTTTCTGTACTTTAGAATATTAGTTGCCTGCTAAGTGATGTTTAGTTGTTGTTGCTTTTAGCCTCTTTGTTTCAGTAGAAGTTTTTAAACTTGAAATATTGTCATGTGATTATTTGAGTTTGTCACTGGGAATTCAATTATCTTTTTAAAAGTTATCGGTTTTCATGGGATTGTGGGACATAATCTGCTATAGAAATTGCTTTTTGATTGTGAATATCAGTTACAAGTGTTGGGAGAGATCCCAAATTCTAACAGTAAGCTTGGGGAAAAAAGACTTAAAATTCCAATTATTGTAATCTACTCTCTAACCAGATATACTCACTATATTGATCAAAGGCAATGCAATGCTTACAAGTCTGTTGTACTGTTTTCAGTAAAGCCAAAGGTGGCTTTGCTTTTCTGCACTGCTTTTTCACATGTTGCTTCACTGAGGTATTTAGGTTATTCCTAAATTGCACAAATTCTAGTGGACTACTAATGTGAGTTTTCAATGCATTTTTTATGTGATTATATTAACTCATGCTTCTAATTAAATCTACCTACATCAACATCTAAATACTTTATGAGAATTTATTTCTGAAGCTGCAAAAATTCTTTGAAATGATGCATAAATTCCAGTTTGCGAGTTTATTTATCAATAACTAACAGTGTCTTGCCTCTCACATTCACATTACCTTGGTGGTAGAGTATTCTGAGTTGTGTTGGTTGGCGAAGTGAGGGGACTGGTCCAACCTGCAGGTGAACGTGGTGTGCTTCGTGTTATAGAACTGTTGCCAGATCCCTGCTTTGTTAAAGGAAAAGTTAAATGCAATTAACATTTAGTAAAGCGATTTCCCAATTCTATCTAAAGCAAAAACCAATAAAATAAGTTAACATCTTGGAAAATGTATTTTTTTAAACAATTCTTTCATTCATGATCTTACAGTTTAGCAGTCTATGTGGCCAATAGATCATCATTTAGTAATGTCCAACATTATTATATCATATACCACGATACATGTATCTCACCTCCCCACAAAATGCCACTGTACTTTAGCCAAAAACACTATATTCAAGGTTATAACTAAAATTAACTGACAATAGCTCGTGTTTGTAATGAGGATGTGTGGTTCCTCCTGTAAAACTTTTCAGTAGAGAGGCCTTTCAACCCATCACGTTTCTTGTTTTTAACTGGGTAAACTAGTCTGATCTAATTCTCTTGCTCCTTCTCCAATATTCCTCTTCTTGCATCTTTCTAATTCCTATTTGAAAATACTTAAGGCTTCATAAACTCCTGTGTGAAGGCATTTTTTGCCAATCTCACTTTTTGTGATTTATCTTACATGTTGCCCCCAACTCATCAATCAGTGGAAACAGTCAAATCCTTACTAATACTGAAGATCTCTACCAGGTTACCCATCAACATTCTCAGCTTCAGTGAAACTATCAAGCCTTTCTTCTGTAACTGTAACCTCTCACCCAACAACAGTCTCAAGATGATGTAGCAGGGAGGATTTCAGTTTGGAGGGACCTGTACAAGTTGGATGCGTTGCGCATCAAGAGGTCCGGAGCAATGTTGTCGTGGGGAGTTCAAATAGTGCTGTTTGGGAGGGCTTCAACTAATTTGGCAGGGAGAGGGGTACCAGGATGAAACATTAGAGAGAAGATGCAAGGTGCACAAAAGACTGTGAGAAACATAGAGTATTAGAATAAGGAGCAGTTCAGAAACAGGAGGGATCAAACAGGGTAAACATAAAGCGCACTAAGATGGGTTTGGAGTGCACATGTGTAAATGCATGGAGTGTAGTGATTAAGGATGGCGAGCTGCAGGCACAAATAGCCACATGGGATTATGATGCAGCAGCAATAACAAAGGCCTGGTTCAAACAAGGGAAGGAATGGGCACCTAATATTCTCGGCTCTTATTTTATTCATTCATAGGTATGGGCATCACTAGCAAGGCCAACATTTGTTGTCTAATCCTAACTGCCCTTTAGAAGGTGGTGACGGTGGCTTTTGAATCGCTGCAGACCATGTGGTGAAGAAAATTCACAGTGCTGTTAGTGAGGGGGTTCACAGTGATGATGAAGGAACAGTGGTATATTTCCAAGTCAGCATTGTATGTAACTTGAAAGGGAACTTGGAAGTGATGGTGTTCCCATACATCTGCTACCCTGTCCTTCCAAGTGGAAGAGATTGCAAGTTTTGGAGGTGCTGCTGAAGAAATTTTGCTAAGTTGTAGTGGATCTTGTGGATGGTATACACTGCAGTCACGGTGCAATAATGGTGAAGCGAGTAAATGCTTAAGTTGGTGGATGGGCCACTGATCAATCAGGTTGCTTTGCGCTGGATGGTGTTGAGCTTCAGGTGTTGTTTGTGGTGCACTCATCCAGGCAAGTTGAGAGTATTTCATCACACTCTTGACTTGTGCCTTGTAGATGGTGGAAAGACTTTGAGGAGTCAGGTGGTGAGTCACTGCAGAATACCAAGCCTCTGGCCTGCTTTTGTAGCCATAGTATTTATGCCACTAGCCCAGTTAAACCTCTGGTCAAAAGTGACCTCATAATACTGACAATGGGAGATTCAATGGTGGTAATGCCAGTGATCATCAAGGGGAGGTAGTTAGACCCTCTCGTGTTGGAGATGGTCATATCCTGGCACTTGCGTGTCGTGAATGCCACTTGCTACTTAATCAGCCCAAGCCTAAATGTTGTTCAGGATGATTGGGCCTAGCACATTATCCTGAGGAAATCAAAGATGGCCTGGGGCTGAGACGATTGGCCTCCAGCAATCACAACCATCATCCTTTGTGCTAGGTATGACTATAGCCAGTGGAGAGTCTTCTCGATTCCCATTAACTTCAATTTTGCTAGGGCTCCTTGCACTGAGTGGCCCTGGTGGAATCCAAAACATGCACCTGTGGAAAGTTATTTGTAAGTGCTGCTTCATTGCACTGTCAAAGACTCCTTCCATCACTTTTCTGATGATTGAGACTAGACAGATGAGGCAATAATTAGCAGGATTGGGTTTGGCTTGCTTTACGCTTTGCAAATTGCTTTGTCAATTTTCCACTTTGTCGAGTAGATGCTAGTGTTATAGCCATATTAAAATAGTTTGGCTAGAGGCACTCTAGTTCTGGAGAACATCTTTTCAGTACGACAGCTAGGATGCTGTTGGGCCCATAGCCTTTTCCATGTCCAGTGCACTAAGCCATTTCTTTGGTATCACGTGGAGTGAACTGACTTGCCTGAAGACTGGGCTCTGTGATGGTTAGGACCTCAGGAGAAGGTTGAGATGCATCATCACTTGGTACATCTGACTGAAGATGGTTGCAAATGCTTCAATCTTGTCTTTTGCACCCAACACTCCCACAACACTCAAGAAGCTTGACACCATCCAAGACAAAGCAGCCAGCTTGATTGGCATCACATCCACAAACATTCACTTCCTCCACCACCGACACACAGTAGCAATAGTGTGTACCATCTACAAGATGCACTGCAGGAATTCACCAAGGCTCCTTAGACAGCCAAGACTACTACCATTTAGAAGGACAAAGGCAGCAGATAGATGGGAATACCACCACCTGGAAGTTCCCCTTCAAGTCACTCACCATCCTGATTTGGAAATATATCGCCGTTCCTTCACTGTCGCTGGGTCAAAATCCTGGAATTCCCTTCCTAACAGCACTGTGGGTGTACCTACACCACATGGACTGTAGTGGTTTAAGAAGGCAGCTCACCACCACCTTCTCAAGGGCAACTAGGGATGGGCAATAAATGCTGGCCCAGCCAGTGAAGCCCACATCCCATGAATGAATTAAAAAAAAAACGTGCTGAGCACCACCATCATTGAGGATAATGTTGTTCATGGACCCTCCTTCTTCCATTAGTTGGTTAACTGTCCACCACCATGCAGGACTGGATGTGACGGGGCATGCAGAGCACTGATCTGACCATTTGGTTGTGGAATCCATTTGGCTCGGAGTACAGCGTGCCATGCCTGCTGCGTAGCATACTTGTAAGTCCAGTCTTGTAGATTCACCAATTTGGCATTTCATTTTAGGCACATCTGGTGCTGTTCCTGGTATGTTCTCATACCTCATTAAGCCAGGGTTGGTTCCCTCGCTTGATGGTAATGGTGGAATGAGGGATATTCTGGGTCATGAGGTGACAGATTACAGGGGAATACAATTATATTACTGCTGAGGGCTCGTAGTGTCTCATGGATGCACAGCTTTGAAGATCTGTTCTGAATCAATCCTATTTAGCATGGTGGTAGGGGCACACAACACAGTGGCGCATTTTCTTTGTGAAAAAGGGATTTTGTCTCTACCAGGACTATGAGTTGGTCACTTCTACCAATCCAGTATTGGATAGATGCATCTGTGACAACTTGAACAATTTACCTGTGGCCTTTGTCTCATGTTGGCTCCCTCAAAACCTGTTACAAGCTATGTCCATCAGGACTTGGCCAGCTTGGCTAGTACCTACTGTGCCATTGCTGCCCTCAGTGCTCCTTCCAAACGGTGATTCACTAGCTGAGGGAAGGCAGTAGCTGGTAATTAGCAGGAGGTTTCCTTGCATATGCTTGATGTGATGCCATGAGACTTTATGACGTCCGGAATCAATGTTGACTCCCAGGGCTGCTCCCTCCCAACTGTATACCCCAGTGCTGCCACCTCTGGTGAGTCTGTTCTGCTGGTGGAACAGGACATCCCTGAGATGGTGACGGAGGAGTTTGGGAAGTTGGATGAAAGGTCTGATTCTGTGAGTATGACTACGGCAGGCTGTTAGTATACTAGTTTGTGAGGCAGCTCTTCCAATTTTGGCACAAGTCCTCAGATGTTAGCAAAGAGGGCTTTGAAAGATCAACTGGCCTAGATGTGTCTTTGTTGTGTCCAGTGCCTAGTTCGTTGCTGTGTGGTCTGTCTGGTTTAATTCTTATTCTGCTTTGTCTTGGCAATTTGGTACTTGGGCTTGCTAGGCCATTACAGAGGACAGGTAAGAGTCGAGCACATTGCTGTGGGTCCAGAGTTACATATTGGCCAGGCAAGGTGAGGATGGCAGATTTTCTTCTCTAAAGGATGTGAGTGAATGAGATGGGTTTTTCTGACAATCTGGTAGTTACATGGTCACCATTATTGATACATTCTACAATGTTTACTGGAAATGGGGTGACAAAGAGGAGGGGGTGGCATCATTGATCAAAGGTAATGTTACAACACTAGAGTTGGTTCATTTAGCTGAGGGCTCAAAGATAGAATCTATTTGATCACAATTGAGGAACAATAGAGGTGTTATTATGCTGCTTGGTTTACTTTATAGACTACCAAATGTTGGGAAGGAGACAAAGGATCAAATTTGCAAGAAAATTTCAGAAAGGTTCAAAAACTTTAGCATAGCAATAATGAGGACATCGATTATCCTAAATTAGACAAAATATGCGAATGTTAAGAGCAAACAATTTTTGCTCATCAGGGAAGGAAGCTGTGCTGGATCTAGTTCGGAGGAATGAAGTGGGGTAAGTGAAGCATATTTCAGTGTAAGTGCACTTGGGGAACAGTGATCAAAATATTAGGTTTATTGCGGTTATGGAAAAAGTCAAGCAAAAATTAAAAGTGAAAATACTCAACTGGAGGAGAGATAATTTCAGTGAGTTGAAAAGGGTTTCACTCTGACAGACCAGAATCAAAGATTGACAGGCAAAATGGCAATTGAACAATGGGAGGCCTTCAAAGAAAAGATAGTTTTGGTACAAACAAGACAGATTCCAAAGAAGGTGAAAGGAAGGAGCCAAAATGAGAGCACCCTGATGACTGAAGATAGAGACTAAACTGAAATAGAAAAGCAGGTTTATGATAAATGCCAGATAGATAATTCAGGAGTGAACCAAGTTGAATACAAATAGTATAGAGGAGAACTGAAAAGGGAAATAATAGGGAAACAAGAATGTATAAGAATAAATTAGAACAGGGGACAACTTCAAAATTTGCAGATGATAGTAAACTTGGAAGTATTGTGATCTGCAAGGAGGATAGTGATAAACTTCAAGAGGACATTGACAAACTGGTGGAACAGGTAGACAAGTGGCAGATGAAATTTAATGCAGAAATGTTAAGTGATTGGTAGGAAGAATGAGGATAGGCAACATGAAATAAAGGGTCCAATTCTAAAGGGGATGCAGGAGCATAGGAGCACTAATCATTGAAGGTGACAGGGCAGGTAGAGAGAGCAGTTAATAAAACATAAAGGTTCCTGGGCTTTATAAAGTAGGGGTATGGAGCACAAAAGCAAGGAAGTTATGATAAACCTGTATAGAAGTGGGGTTCGGCCACAGCTGGAGTATTGTGTCCAGTGTGGCCGAGCTGCCAGTTCCACTCAGCTCCTGACCTCATTACATCCTTATTCCAAACATGAATAAAAGAGCTGAACTCAAGAGGTGAGGTGAGAGTGGCTTCCCTTGACATCAAGGCAGCATTTGGAGCGTGGGATCAAGGAACACTAGCAAAACTGGAGTCAATGGGAATCAGGAGGAAAACGGTCCACTGGTTGAAGTCATGCCCAGCACAAAGGAAGATGGTTATGGTTGTTGGAGGTCAATCATCTCAGTCTCAGGACATCACTGCACGAGTTCCTCAAAATAGTGTCCTAGGCCCAACCACCTCCAGCTGCTACATTATTGACCTTCCTTCCATCATAAGGTCAGAAGTGGGGATGTTCGCTGAAGATTGCACAATGTTTAGCACCATTTGCGACTCCTCAGATGCTGAAGCAGTCCATGCCCATACGCAGCAAGACCAGGACAACATTCAGGCCTGGGCTGAGAAGTGGCAAGTAACATTGCACCACACAAGTGCCAGGCGATGACTATCTCCAACAAGAGAGAACTCACCCAACACCCTTGACATTAAAAGGCTTTACCATCACTGAATCCGCAACTGTCAACATCCTAGAGGTTACCATTGACCAGAAACTGAACCCATACGAAAAGAGTGGCTACAAGAGCAGGTCAGAGGCTGGGAATTTTGCGTAGAGTAACTTATCTCCTGACTCCCAAAAGCCTGTCCACCATCTTCAAGGCACAACTCAGGAGTGTGATGGATGCCTGGATGAATGCAGCTCCAGCAACACTCAAGAAGCTCGACACCATGCAGGACAACGCCCACTTGACTCCTTCGACAGCACCTTCCAAACCCGCAATCTCTACCACCTAGAAGGGCAAGGATAGCATGTGCATGGAAACACCACCACCTGCAAGTTCCCCTCCAAGCTACACACCATCCTGACTTGGAACTATACCACCATTCCTTCATTGTTGCTGCGTCAAAATCCTAGAACTCCCTCCCTAATAGCACTGTGGGTGTACCTACACCACATGGACTGCAGCGCTTCAAGAAGGCAGCTCACCACTACCTCTCAAGGACAATTAGGAATGGGCTATAAAAATGCTGGCCTAGCCAGCGACGCCCACGTCCCGTGAATGAATTAAGAAAAAAAGTTCTGGGCACCACAAGGATGTGAATATATTAGAGAGGGTGCAGAAAAGATTTGCAAGAATGGTTCCAGGGATGAGGAATTTTAATTATGTGGATATTTTGGAGATCTGGGGTTGTTCTCCTTGGAAAAGAGAAGATCAAAGGGATAGATATGTTCAAACTCATGAGGGGTCTGAACAGAGTAGATAGGAAGAAACTGTTCCAGTTTGTAGAAGGATTGAGAACCAGGGGAGACTGTTTTAAGGTGATTGGCAAAAGAAGCAAAGGCAATGAGGAAAAACATTTTTTTTACACAGCAAGTGGTCACAATTTGGAATGCACTACCTGAAAGTGTGGTGGTGGCAGGTTCAGGCAGCTTTCAGAAGAGAATTGGACAGTTATCTGAAGAGAAAAAAAATTACATGTCTACATGGGACATAAGAAATAGGAGCAGGAGTAGCCCATTTGACACCTTGAGCCTGCTTCACCATTCAATAAGATTGTGGCCTCAACTGCACTTCCTTGCTTGGAAAATGCAGGGAGTGGGACAAGGAAAGTTGCTGTTGCAGAGAGCCAGCACAGATACTCCTTCTGTGCTGTAACCATTCTGCAATTCCATAAATCCAGAAATCTTATATAAACAGTAAAAGGAAGTCGAAGGAAGGGTATGGCTGATTAGGGACCAAGAAAATAAGCTCTTCTTGTGGAGATCAATGACATAGCTGAGCAACTAAACAATCACTTTGCATTTGTGATCACTAAAACGATGTTGCCAACATCACAGTAAGAGAAGTAATAGAGATAAATAGGGAAATTGGATTTGGTAAAAATAGATGAAGTGGAGGTACCCCAAAGGTTGGCAGTGCTCAAAGTAGAAAAGTCACCTGGTCCAGATGGGATGCATCCTAGGTTGCTAAGGGAATGAAGAGTGGAAATTAGGAAAACTCTGGCCACAATCTTTCAGTCCTCCTTAGATATGGAAATGGTACCACCCATATTATACCCTTGTTCAAAAAAAAAGGGAGGGATAAACCTGAAAATCAGACGCTAGTAGCCCTTATTTTATTCGTTCATGGGATATGAGCATTGCTGCCAAGGCCTGGCCACAATCTTTCAGTCCTCCTTAGATATGGAAGTGGTGCCACCCGTATTATACCCTTGTTCAAAAAAATAAACCTGAAAATCAGACGCTAGTAGCCCTTTTTTTATTCATTCATGGGATGTGAGCATCGCTGCCAAGGCCAACATTTGTTGCGCATGCCAAATTGCCCTTGAGAAGGTGTGGTGAGTCACCTTCCTGAGCCACTGCAATTCATATAATGTAGGTACACATAAAGTGCTGTTAGGGAGTTACAGGTTTTTGATCCAGCAACAATAAAGGAATGGTGATATTATTCCAAATCAGGATGACGTGTGGCTTGAGGGGAACTTGTAGGTGGTGGTGTTGCTATGTGTATGCTGCTCTTTCATTCTAGGTGGTAGAGATTTTGAAGATGCTAGCACGTTGCTGTGGTGTATCTTGTAGATGGTACACACTGCTGCCACTATGCACTGGTGTTGGAGGGAGTGAATGTTTAAGATGGTGGATGGGGTGCCAATCAAGCAGACTGCTTTGTGCTGGATAATGCTCAGCTTCACGAGAGTTGTTGGAGCTACACCCATCCAGGGAAGTGCAAGTGTTCCATCACACCCCTGACTGGTGCCTTGTAGGTGATGTACAGGCCTTGGGTAGTCAGGAGATGGGCTACTCACCACAGAATTTCCAGCCTGATCTGCTCTTGTAGCTACAGTATTTATATGGCTGATCCAGTTGTTTCTGGTGGGGGATTCAGCAATAGCAAAACCACGGAATATCAAAGGAAGACGGTTAGATTCTCTCTCGCTCAAAATAGCCATTGCCTGACACTTGTGGCACGAATGTTACTTGCCACTTATCAGCCCAAGCCTGAATATTGCCCTAGTGGACATAGACTGCTTCAGTATCGGAGGAGTCGCAATAGTACTGAACACCCTGCAATCATCAGTGAATATCCCCGCTTCTGACCTTATCATGGTGGAAATATCATTGATGAAGCAACTAAAGATAGCTGGGCTGAGGACACTACGCTGAGGAGCTCCTGCAACGATATCCTGGGCCTCAGATTTTGGCCTCCAAAAATCACAACTATCTTCGTTTGTGCTGGGTATGAGTGCGACCATTGAAATTATTTTCCCCTGATTCCTATAAGTTCAATTTTCCTAGGGCTCCTAGACGCCAAACTCAGTCAAATGCTGCCTTGATGTCAAGGGCGGTCACTCACACTTCACCTCTGGAATTCAGTTCTTTTGTCTAGGTTTTGACCAAGGCAGTCATGAGGCCTGGAGCCAAGTGCCTCTGGCAAAATTCAAATGAGCATTAGTGAGGAGGTTGTTGCTGACAAAGTGTTGCTTGACAGCACTGTGAATGACACCCTCCATCAATTTGCTGATGATTGATTGTAGGTTGATGGGGTGGTAATTGGCTGGATTGAATTTGTCTTGCTTTTTATGGACAGGAAATACCTGAACAATTTTCCACGTTGGGCAGATGCCAGTGCTGTTGCTGTACCAGAACAGCTTGGCTAGAGGCGCGACTAGTTCTGGAGGCCTGGACTAGTTCTGGTAGTTCAACATTACGACTGGCATGTTGTCAGGGGCTATAGGCTTTGCCATGTCTATGCCTTTAGCAGTTGCTTGGTATCATTTAACGTGACTCTGATGGGCTGAAGACTGGCATCTCCTTTTTCATCCAGGAAGCTCTGGACTTATTTGCCCTACCCTTTCCCTTTCGATGGAATATACCTTGACTGTGACTGAACCAATTCTTTTTTGAAAGTAGCCCATTGTTCAGCTACAGTTTTTCCCGCCAATCTTTTGTTCCAGTCTATCTGGCCCATCTCCTTTCTTGCCTCATTGAGGTTGACTCTCGTCCAGTTAATTGTAGTGGCTCTTTGGAAAATCAATCATTCTATTGCTCTCTCCCCATAGCCCTGCAGATTTTTCCCCTTCCAACTATTTGCCCAATTCCCTTTGCAAAATTTATTACTGAATCTGCTTCCACCACTCTTTCAGGTAGTGCCTTCCAGATATTAACAACTTACAATATAATATTTTTCTTCCCTCATGATGCCTCTGGTTTTTTTTCCAATTACCTTAAATCTGTATCTTCTGGCAGCCAAACCATATTCCACTGGAATAAGTTTCTCCTTATTTTCTCTATCAAAGTCCTTCATGATCTCGAACACTTCGATCAAATCCCCCCTAAACTTAATCCATCTAAGGAGAACAATCCCAGTTTTTCTAGTCTCACCACCTAACTGAAGTCTTTCATCCCTGGTACTATTCTGGTACATTTCTTCTGCATCCTCCCTAAAGCCTTTACATCTTTTCTAAACTGTAGTGCCCAGAATTAGTCACAATATTCCAGCCATTGTTTTATAAAGGTTCAACATAACTTCTTTGCTTTTGTACTTTATTCCTCTACTTATAAAGTTAAGGGTTTCATTATTTCGAGAACAGCCTTTTCGTCATGTCACCTCTAAAGAGTTATGTCCACTTCCAAGGTCTCTTGGTTCCTGCATTCCTTTTAAAATTGTACCATTCAATTTATATTGCATTTCCTCATTCTTCCTATAAAAATGAATCACTTCACACTTCTATTTTAAATTTCATCTGCCATGTGTCTGCCTCATCAGTCTATGTTCATGTCCTCCTGGAGTCTATTACTATTCTCCTCACTGTTTACAACATTTATGAGTTTTGAAACAACAAGATGGATTTCCATCAGAGCTTGCTGAAAGTTTTGTAATATTCGAAGTATGTAATGAAACAATACCTATATAACGAATAACTGAGTCTGTACGTCTTCTAAAATTTTCCTCAGTCAGAAACAAATGGATTATGAAATATAGTAATATGGTCATTATGTTTGTGCAGCTACTGGTCTCCCCATCAAAGTGTAACTAGAAATATACTGCAAGAAATTGGCCTCAAGAAGTGATTATCTTAATTTTGCAAGATGGGTGTGCTGAGCTCAATAGTTTACAGGAAGAAAAATGAAAACCAATTCAATAAAGCAAAGTTAAAGATGTTCTGCTGGCTACTGGAATATCTCAATGTATAATCAAAGGCCACAAGTCAGCTTTTGTTACAAAATACTAGAGGGTAAAGATATAATATTTCCTGGAACAGTTAAGTGCTTTACATGTGCTGATGCCAAAAATAAGTCACTTGGCAAGTCTACCTCAAATGAGATGACTGAACTACATTAACAACCTGCTTTAATTAAAACAAAGTTTAACAAATAGTCTGGTATATACACAAGGCAGTTGGAAAGAAGTGTGCTTAAATTTGCAGGTAGGAAAATAGCATGAGCTAGATTCTTCAAGTTTTGTTCTTGTAGTTCATGACTGTCCTGGTGCTCCAGTGTTCAATGCTCAGTAACTGACTGAATTATCAATTATTGTAATTATTACCATATAAATTACCTGGGTGGTGCTGGCTAAGCTACGAAGATGGGTTTGAAGAAGTTTGGTGGCTCCATCCTGGAATGTTTTGGGTAGAGCTCCAAGCAGCATGCTGAACTCTGGAGTGTTGAGTTGGAATAGGCATATCAAAACCGCTTGAGCTGCCTAAAACAAGAAAAGCAAATGAGAAGAAAAATTAGTTCCACCCATCATCATACCTAAAACTTCCATAAAATAATCTGTGCAGCGTTTCTCCAGTTTCACATAAATCTATCACTATCAATTATTTAAATATCTTTTTACTTAAAGGAGTAGTCCTTAACTGACATAAGTCATCAAACTTTCGGTACAATGGCATCAACATTTTTCACATTTTAGTCAATTAATCAAATTTTTACCAATTTCAACTGGAATAACACTCTTGATTTGCCATTTGCAGCAGCGTCTCTGTAAACTACTGATGCATATTATTGCTCACTAAGTTGGAAATGTTAAAATTTCACCTAAATGTAGACATTAGAATGATGGGCTAAGGACATTTATAAAGTTTTCTAGATCCTCAATATTTTCTAAAATATCTGTTCTATTGGCTGACACAATGCAACGCAGCATTAAAGTACGACTGCACTATCACTGTCTTCTGAATGAGAGAGTGAACTGAAGCCCTATCAAGGAACTATTTCAAAGTGCAAACGAAATTCTCTCAGTAGCCTATACAATGCTTATAGTTTATTTTGGAGATGATTGAACGATCTCCTGATTTAAAATAAAAACAGAAAATACTGATACACTCAGCAGTTCTGGCTGCGTCTGTGGAAAGAGAAATAGAGTTAAAGACCGGGATTTTCTGGGCATGTCATGGGTGGGACCCTCCGCGGGCGAGGCGGGGCCCCAGCCATAAGTCCATTGACTTGCGGCGGGACCGGAAGATCCCGGCAGCGGGTAGGTGTGGAAAATCCCGCCCAAGTTTCAGGGCAATGACCCTTTGTCAGAACTGGGAGTGCTTACAGATGCAACAGTTTCTAAGCCAAGCAGGGAAAGATGGGAGTGGGAGAAATGTCAGATTGGGTGTAGAGCGAGAATTAAAATGACAGGTGATCATGCTGAACAGTGATTTATTTGTGTTTTCAACTTAGTATTCTGCATTCGCTGCTCATGATGTGGTCTCCTCCAAATTGGGGTGACCAAGAGCAGAGTGGGTGCTTGCTCTGCAGAACACCTTTGTTCAGTCCATAAGTGTGACACTGAGCTTTCGGTTGCCAGGAGATCTCTCGTTGTTCTGGCTAACATTTATCCCTCAATCATCATTACTAAACAAAGATTATCTGGTCCTTTAGTCCACTGCTGGTCGTGGATCCTTTGTGTGTGCAAATTGGCTGCCGTGTTGCCTATATTACAACAGTAACTCCACTTCAAATGCACTATGTAGACCATAATACGCCTTGGAAGCTTGTGAGGTCATGAAAGACATTATATAATTCCGAGGGAATGGCAACGTAGTGGTAATGTTACTGGACTTATAATCCTCAGCTCTGGAGTAACGCTTTGGAAACTTGAGTTTAAATTCCACCACAAGAGCTGAGGAATATAAACCCCATTAACTAAATTGGGAACAAAAAAACTAGTTTCAGTAATGGTGATCATGAAACTACCAGGTTGTTGTTAAAAAACCCATCTGGCTCACTAATGTCCTTTATGAAAGGAAATTTGCTCTTATTACCTGGTCTGACCCACATGCGACTCCAGACCCACAACAATGTGGTTGACCCTTATTGATCTAGCAAGCCACTCAGTTGTATTAAAATATAAAACAGAGCATTAGCCTAGGCATCAAATATGGCAAAGGCACAGAAAGTCCAATCGATTCTGGTAAGTCCACCTCGCAAAATCTGGGGGCTTGCGACAAAATTGGAAGAGCTGTCTCAGAGATGAGGGAAGCAACAACCTGATATACTCATCCTTACCAAATCATACTTCACAGCAAATGCCCCAGCCACCCTTACCACCATCCCTGGGTATATCCTACCCTACCAGCAAGAGAGAGAGAGACTCAGACTCACCAGAGGTGGTGGCATAGTAGTATACAGTCAGGAGGGTGTGTCCCTGGGAGTTCTCAACATTGATTCTGGACTCCATGTGGAGAAGTGCCGTCTTCACATTGAGGACACCCGCCACTTTGTTGTGTGGCACTACCACAGTGCTAAATGTGATAAATTCAGAACAGAACAAGGAGTTCAAAACTGGGCATGCCTGAGATGCCATCAGGAGCAGCAGAATTGTACTCCACACAAATTACAACCTCATGGCCTGGCATATCTCTCACGCTACTATCACGCTAAGGTTCAATGAGTAGTGAAGGAGAGCACACCGGGAGCAGCACTGAACACACCTATAAAATGAGGTACAATGGTGAAGCTACAATACAGGACTACAAACACACTGAACAGTAGGAGCAGCATGCTATCCAATCCTAAAACAAACTGATCAGATAAAAGCTCTGGAGTCTTGTCACATCAAGTCATGAATGGTGGTGGACAATTAAACAACTAACAGGAGGTGGCAGATCCATGAACATCCCCACCCTCAATGATGGTGCAGCTCAGCATTTCAGTGCAAAAGACGGGGCTGAAGCATTTGCCACCATCTTTAGCTAGAAGTGCCAAGAGGAGGATCCATTTCAGCCTCATCCTGCAGTCCCCAAGCATTACAGACACCAGTCTTCAGCCAATTTGCTTCACTCCATGTGGACACACCAATGACAATGGGTCTAGACAGCATCCCGGCTGTAATGCTGAAGGTTTGTGCTCCAGAACAAGCCACCCACCCTAGCCAAGTAGTTCAAGTACAGATATAACACTGGTATCTACCTGGTAATGTGGAAACTTGCCCAGTTATGTCCTGTCCATAAAGAGTAGGATAAATCCAATCCGGTCAATTACTATCCCATCAAGTTACTCTCAATCATAAGTGAAGTGGTGACAGTTGTTTTCAGTAGAACTATCAAACAGCTCTTATTCAGCAAAAACCTGTTCGCTGATGCTCAGTTTGGGTTCTGTCAAGACTACTTGGCTGCAGGCCTCATTACATCTTTAGTGCAAACATGGACAAAAGAGTGGGATTCCAGAAGTGAGGCGAGAGAGACTGCCCTTGACATCAAGGCAGCATTTAACCGGGTGTGGCATCAAGGCGCCATAGCAAAATTGAAGTCAATGGGAATCGGGGGGACCCCTCCAATGGTTGGAGTCATAGCTAGCACAAAGGAAGATAGTAGCTGTTGGAGACCAATCATCTCAGCCCCAGGACACTGCTGCAGGAGTTCTTCAAAGCAGTGTCTTCAGCCCAAACATCTTCAGCTGCTTCATCAACCACCTTCCCTCCATCGCAATGTCAGAAGTGTGGACGCTCGTTGATCATTACGCAGTGTTTCAAATCCATTTGTAACTCCTCAAATAATGCCTGTGTGCAGCAAGACCTGGACAACTTTCAGGCATGGACTAATAAGTGGCAAGTACCATTAGTGCCATAAGTGCCAGGCAATGACCAGCTAAACAAGACAGAATCTAACCATCTCCCTTCTGACATCTGACAGTGTTAGCATTGTTGAATCCCCCTGCATCAACAATCTTAAGGTTCCCATTGACCAGAAACTTCATTCGATCAGCTGCATAAATACCGTGGCTAAAAGAGGTCAGCGATTGGGAATCTTGTGGTGAGATTCTCCCAACTCCACAGTCTATCCACCACCAAAAAGCACACGTCAGACTGTGATGAAATGCTCCCCACTTATCCAGATGAATGCAGCTTCCACAACACCCAAGAAGTTCAATACCATCCAGGAAAAAGCAGCCTGCTTGATCAGCACACTATACACGACCTTAAACATTCACTTCTTCCACACTGGCACATAGTAGCAGCATCTGTTGCTGTTGGTGCCATCTGCAACATGCACTGCAGCAACTCACCAAGATTCCTTTAACAGAATCTCCAAAATCCGTGGTCTCTACTACCTATAAAGAACAAGGGTAGCAGGCACATGGGAATGCGCCAATTGCAGTTCCCCTCCAAGTCGCTCACCATCCTGACTTGCAATTATATCGCCTTTCCTTCACCATTGCTGAGTCAAAATCCTGGAACTTCTTCTCTAGCAGCACTGTGGGTGTACTACACCTCAAAGAATATAACAGCTTAAGAAGGCAGCTCACCACCACCATCTCAAGCACAATTTGGAATGAGCATTAAATGCTGGCCTTTCCAGTGATGCCCACATCCCATGATCGAATAAAAAATCTTTATTTCAACAATGAACAGTTTAAAAAAAAGTTTTAGGCTAATGCAGCTCTGTAGTGGATTTAGACAAATCACCTCAAATTTCTGTGGGATTTCTACTGATCTGCTGAAATTTAAGTGGAAAAGTGGGATCCCCAAAAGTGATTATTGTTAATTAAAGGACGATTGGTTTTCACAAATCTTATGCCGAAGTCACGTTAGTAGATTGGGAGAATTTACATGGAAACTGTCCCTCAATATGTTTGAATAAGCCAAAGAGCTGTAAGATTGTCAGGTGCTCCTGGGCCTAATTTGCAGAATGGAGACATTGAATCTTCCCTCAAGTGCATAAGTACCAAATGATGAATAAAGGTTTAAAGAAAATATTCCCTGACATAAATTTTGGATAACTCTGAGATCTAGTTAAACTCATACAAAATATATGCCCATCCATGTAATCCTGCCATTTTCTGCATTTCTTGGAGGTGGAGGTGTGAAAATCTTTATTTAATATGCTGGATAAAAGCTGCAGCCAACATCTAAATTCCTGCCAATAGCTACCACATGAACCTTAAATAAAAGGTGATAGGCTTAATTGAACAAACAATGAAACTGTCTATTCGAGAAAACAGCTGAGATTTTATACACCATAGATATGTACTCACACTGGTGCTAACGTACAAACCATTTGTTTTATTGCTGGAAGGTGTGTATGTGCTAATACAGTGTAAATGACCGATGGGAAAAAAACACTGTATACCTGGTTGGTTCTCTCAAGAGCAACATCTATCAAGTGGAAAGCCTGCGGGCTACCTTGCTATATATCTAGACAACCATATGAACAGGGAGATCTCACCGCTATAGGATCTGAAACAATTGATCAATTTCAAAGGCTCTGTGAGCTGAACGTTGTTAATTGAATGTAGGGTCAACAATATTGATACCTTGTAAATCCCTAACTTGAGAGTCCTGGATATGAGAAGAAACAAGGATGTGCACATAGAAAAGGTACCTACCCAAGAGATTGAAGAAAAGCTCAAATGTAACATTTGTCTTTTGCAACATAACCACTTTTGACCAAAGGTGGCATCAAGGAGCCCTAGAAAAACTGGAATCGGGGGGAAACTCTCCGCTGTTGGAATCATACCTAACACAAAGGGAGATGGTTGTGATTTTTGGAGGTCAGTCAGCTCCAGGACATCATTGCAGGAGTTCCTCAGGGTAGCGTCCTATACCCAACCATCTTCAGCTGCTTCATCAATGACCTTCCTTCCATCATAAAGTCAGAAGTGGGGATGTTCGCTGATGATTGCACAATGTTCAGCACCATTCACGACTCCTCAGATACTGAAGCGGTCCATGTCCAAATGCAGCAACACCTGGACAATATCCTGGTTTGAGCTGATGAGTAGCAACTAACATTTGTGCTACACAAGTGTCAAACAATGACCATCTCCAACAAGAGAGAATCCATGCATTGCCCCTTGATGTTCAATGGCATTGCCATCACTGAATCCCCCACCATCAACATTCTGGGGATTACCATTGACCATATAAATACTGTGGCTACAAGTGCACGTCAGAGGCTAGGAGTCGTGTGATGAGTAACTCACCTCCTAAATCCCCAAAGCCTGTCCACCATATACAAGGTACAAGTCAGGAGTATGATGGAATACTCCCCACTTACCTGGATGAGCGCAGCTCCAACAACACTCAAGAAACTTGACACTGTCCAGGACAAAGCAGCCCGCTTGATTGGCACCACATCCACAAACATTCACTCCCTCCACCATTGGTGCACAGTAGCAGCAATGTGTACCTTCGACAAGATGCACTGCAGAAATTCACCAAGGCTCCTTTGACAGCACCTTCTAAACCCACGACCACTACCATCTAGAAGGACAAGGGCAGCAGATAGATGGGAACACCAGCACCTGAAAGTTCCCCTCCAAGTCACTCACCATCCAGACTTGGAAATATATCGCCGTTCCTTCACTGTTGCTGGGTCAAAATCTTGGGACTCTGTTCCTAACAGCAATGTGTGTGTACCGAAGCCACAATTACTGCAGTGGTTCAAGAAGGCAGCTCACCACCACCTTCTCAAGGGCAATTAGGGATGGGCAATAAATGCTGGCCCAGCCAGCGAAGCCCACATCCCATGAAATGAATCTAAAAAAAAGCAGAGAGTGGACTTTTTGAGAACTGTTAGACCCATCATAGAAACAAGAGTAGGCCATTCAGTCTCTGGACATGTTCTGCCATCCTATCTTATCTTATGGCTGATCTGCATCTCAACTCCAGTTACCCATCATTGATCCATTTCCCTAAATACCCTTAATTAACAAAATTCTGTCAACCTAGATCTTGAGCATTTTAATTGACCCAGCATGGAGGCTACAGTAGCAAAGTGATTATGTTACTGGACTAGTAATCCAGAGGCTTGGACTAATAAACCAGGAGTTCAAATCACACCACGGCAGCTGGGGAATTTAAATTTAGTTAGTTCAATTAAATTAAAATCTGGAATAAACTGAATTTTTATCAGGAATGATGACTATGAAACTACAGGATTGTTCTAAAAATCATTTGGTTCACTAATGTCCTGTCGGGAAGAAAATCTGCCATACTTATCCGGCCTGGCCTAAATGTGACTCCAGGCCCAAAGTAATGTGGCTGACTCTTAACTGCCCTCTGAAATTGTCTACCAAACACAAGAACACTTTACGGTGGACAATAAATTCTGGCCACGTCATTCAGGCCCACAGCCAGTGAATTAATTTGAAAATAAAATCGCCATTTGGGGGGAAGAGTTTTCTGCAATCCATTGAGCAGAAAGTGTGTCTCCTTCTTTCATCCCCCAATGGCTTAGCTCTGATTTTATGACTGTGCCCCATGCACTGGATTCTCCCACAACAGGCCATAGTTCCTCTGTATCTATCCTATCGAGTCCTTTCATCATTTTCCACACCTTAATTAGATCACCCTGAACCGTATATTAACAACATAAGACAAACTAAGTTTTGTAACCTCACCATATAATTTAACCCATCAAACCCCAGTATTGTTCTGGTGAATCTGCAATATATGCTTCTGCAGGTGCTGTATCCAATGTGTAATTCAGATGGGGTATGACCAAGGATCTATTCAAACTGAAGCATAATTTGTTCCCCTTCATAGTCCAGTTCTCTTGAGATAAAAGCTAACATTCTATTAGCCTTTCTGATTACTTTTGTACCTGTTTAATAGCTTGTAATGATCCACAAACAGAACTGTCCTGGCAGACCGATCGTGTCAGCCTGTTCCTGCCCCACGGAACTCATTTCTCGTTATCTTGACTCCCTTCTCTCTCCCCTTGTCCAGTCCCTTCCCACCTACATCCGTGATTCCTCTGACACCTTACGTCACATCAACAATTTCCAGTTCCCTGGCCCCAACCGCTTCCTCTTCACCATGGATGTCCAATCCCTCTACAACTCCATCCCCCACCAGGATGGTCTGAGGGCCCTTAGCTTCTTCCTTGAACAGAGGCCCCAACAATCCCCATCCACCACTACTCTCCTCCGTCTGGCTGAACTTGTTCTCACACTGAACAATTTCTCCTTTAACTCCTCTCACTTCCTCCAAATAAAAGGTGTGGCTATGGGTACCCGCATGGGCCCCAGCTATGCCTGTCTCTTTATGGGGTATGTGGAACATTCCTTGTTCCAGTCCTACTCCGGCCCCCTCCCACAACTCTTTCTCCGGTACATCGATGATTACTTCGGTGCTGCTTCATGCTCTCGTCGGGACCTGGAAAAATTTATTAATTTTGCTTCCAATCTCCACCCCTCCATCATTTTCACATGGTCCATCTCTGACACTTCTCTTCCCTTACTTGACCTCTCTGTCTCAATTTCTGATGATAGACTGTCCACCAATATCCATTACAAGCCTACCGACTCCCACAGCTACCTCGACTACAGCTCCTCACGCTCCGCTTCCTGTAAGGACTCCATCCCATTCTCTCAGTTCCTTCACCTCCGTCGCATCTGTTCTGATGACGCTACCTTCAAAAACAGCTCCTCTGACATGTCCTCCTTCTTCCTTAATCGAGGTTTTCCACCCACGGTCGTTGACAGGGCCCTCAACCGTGTCCGGCCCATATCCCGCGCATCTGCCCTCACGCCTTCTCCTCCTTCCCAGAAACATGATAGGGTCCCCCTTGTCTTCACTTATCACCCCACCAGCCTCCGCATTCAAAGGGTCATCCTCCGTCATTTCCGCCAACTCCAGCATGATGCCACCACCAAACACATCTTCCCTTCACCCCCCCGGCGGCATTCCGTAGGGATCGTTCCCTCTGGGACATCCTGGTGCACTCCTCCATCACCCCCTACTCCTCAACCCCCACCTATGGCACCTCCCCATGCCCACGCAGAAGATGCAACACCTGCCCCTTCACTTCCTCTCTCCTCACCGTCCAAGGGCCGAAACACTCCTTTCAAGTGAAGCAGCATTTCACTTGCATTTCCCCTAACTTAGTCTACTGCATTCGTTGCTCCCAATGCGGTCTCCTCTACATTGGAGAGACCAAACGCAAACTGGGCGACCGCTTTGCAGAACACCTGCGGTCTGTCCGCAAGAAAGACCCAAACCTCCCTGTCGCTTGCCATTTTAACACTCCACCCTGTTCTCTTGCCCACATGTCTGTCCTTGGCTTGCTGCATTGTTCCAGTGAAGCCCAACGCAAACTGGAGGAACAGCACCTCATCTTCCGACTAGGCACTTTACAGCCTTCCGGGCTGAATATTGAATTCAACAACTTTAGATCTTAAACTCCCCCTCCCCCCATCCCCACCCCGTTTCTCCCCCTCCCCCTTTTTTCCCTCTTTTTTTTTCTTTCAATAATTTATATAGGTTCTTCTTTTCCCACCTATTTCCATTATTTTTAAATCTAAAACTAAAACTTTGTTAGTCTTTCCACCCCACCCCCACTAGAGCTGTACCTTGAGTATCCTGCCTTCCATTCTTAATTAGCACTTCTCTTAAATAATATCACCACCTTCAATACTTCTTTGATCCTTATGTCTGTGACATCTTTTGATTATCTGCTCCTATCACTGCTTGCTTATCCCCACAATCACCCCACCCTCAACTTCTCTCTCCCCCCGCCCCCCACCTTAGACCAGCTTATATTTCACCTCTCTCCTAACTATACTCAGTTCTGCCAAAGGGTCGTGAGGACTCGAAACGTTAACTGATTTCTTCTCCACCGATGCTGCCAGACCTGCTGAGTTTTTCCAGGTAATACTGATTGATTTTTGTTAGCCAAAGTTAATAAGGGATATGAAGCAAAAGTGGAAATGTGGAGTTAGGTCACAGATTAGCCATGAATTGTCTGAATGGCCGAACAGGCATGAGGGGCGAAATGGCCTACTATTGTCCCTGTGTTCCTACGATCTCAGTAACTTCCCCACATCTGACATTAGACCAGTATGTCTATAGTTGCCTGGTTTCCCTTTCCCTCCCTTAAATTCATCAAATTCAAATTGAAAATTCGGCAGAGTAAGAAATATATCACAAATAGAAACAGTTTCACTGTGTCTTTGTAGGATCAAAAGAGAGGTATTGAAACCACCCTAATTATAGTGGTTAGAGTGAGACACCCAGCTTTACAATCATCAACATACCATCTAATTTTTTTTGCAGTGCAAGGGCAATTTGTTTCAAATGCATGGGTCCTTTAAAGTTTTAAGTTAACATGTGTGCGTAACTGTACAAAAAGAACCAACTTACATCTTATAGGAAACATTGCACAGGCATTAGTATTTCTTTAAACCTGTAATACAGTCTGCTTCCGAAACAATAGTCGGCATTTCCAGGAATTTACTCCACTGAATCTTCCTATCTATCCTTTTAGCTCAAGTTAGCTTTTATTATTCGTCTGTGATTTTTATATTAAACCTATGAAAGTGTGAAGTCACCCAAGAAAAATAGATCAGAATAATTTTTTGATGCTGGGAAGTTATGAACTGTCGAGGATCAGAGATTTAGGCACCCCTGTACAAAAATCACTAAAAGCTTGTGGACAAGTACAAATAAATAATTTTAAAAAATGTGATGTTGGCTTTTATCTCAAGGGGGCTTGAATAGAAATTGGAGAAGTTATGTTACAGTTATATAAAGCTCTAGTTATACCCCTTCTGGAATACAGTGTTAAGCTCTGGGCACTGTACCCAAGAAAGGATATACTAGCCTTGAAGGGATGCAGCACAGATTCCACAAATGATATTACGGAGTGAAAGAGGTTTTTTTTCAAGCCACTCTTGCTGACGGATATTGAAGTCCCGAACCTACATCCTGTGTGCTTGTTAAAATAAAAGCAAAATACTGCAGATGCTGGAAATCTGAAATAAAAACAGAAAGTGCTGGAAATACTCAAGGGGTCTGGCAGCACTTGTGGAGAGAGAAACAGAGTTAATGTTTTGAGTTGAATATGACTCTTATTCAAAACTGAAGGAAGGTAGAAATGTGATGGTTTTTATGTCATTGAAAGTGGGAAGAAGGAAGGAAGTACAAAGGGAAGGTCTGGGATAGGGTAGAGGGCAGGAGAGATTAAATGACAAAGATGTCATGGTACAAAAGACAAAGGGAGTGGTAATGATTGTAGTAAAGAAACAAAGCATCCGCAATGACGTGGACAGGGAGTAGCAGACAGATTTGATGATGGGTCAGATTTAACTCCTGGCTTTTATTTGGCAAGGGATATTGACCTAATGCCTAAATTCAGTGAGGAAATAGCTGAAATGAATTTTGTCACGTTTTAAATCATTTCTACAAGTTACATTGGTCAAGAGAAATTTGAACAATTCTGTTATGAGGTGTTTTAGTAGGGAAAGCATTGGTGGTTTATTCAACCCTCTCAGATAAACGGTCTGCAGATTATGATACGGTTAAGACTGCTGTGTTTAGTTCCAAAAACTTGTAGGCAAAAGTTTAGAAACCTGAGGAAGAGACGTAATTAGACATTTGTGGAATTTGCTGGAGAAAAAGAATTGGGGTAGAATCTTGCCCTTGTCGGGCGGGCTCGGCGGGGGCGGGCGGGAAGCCGACCACTGCCCGTGATAGGGGCCAGAAGGTAATTTCATGCTGGCGAGCCAACTAAGGCCCCCCCAGCGTGAAACGCAAGCGATGGCGCTCAGCGCTCCCTGTGCAAACGGTGGGAGGAGGGCGAGGGCAAAATTCGTGCATGTGCGCTCTTGATAATCTCCCTGATAATCGCCCAGCTGCCTCAGGGAGATGAAGTGTTATATAAAAAAATAAGGAAATTAAAAATGTAATAAAACATGTCCCCTCATGTGACTCGGTCACGTGAGCAGGGACATGTTTTAAAATTTTTATTTTATTTTTATTTGCTTTCGGAAACCTCATCTCGCCCGTAAGGTTGGATGAGCAGTGAAAAATTTAACTTAATTGATCATTTAATGGCCTTAACAGACGTCAACGTGCATCATTTCATTCTCGAGTGGATCGGGCACGCGCCCGCCAGCCGAGCTAAAAATTTTGCCCCTGGTGTTTGACAAATGGTTTGTGAAAACTTTAGGGAGATACTGTTAATGGAAGACTTTAAAGGCGACATTCCTTTAGGAATCAGGTCCCACCCAGAAGGCTGTAAGGTTTTTAATTTAAAGAAGGCAGATCCACCAGAACGTTGCCTGGGGTGAAACATTTAAGTAATGAAGAGAGGTTGGATAGACTTAGGTTGTTTTCGTTGGAGCAGAGAAGACTGAGGGGGCGACCTGATCGAGGTGTACAAGATTATGAGGGGCATGGACAGGGTGGATAGGGAGCAGCTGTTCCCCTTAGTTGAAGGGTCAGTCACATGGGGACATAAGTTCAAGGTGAGGGGCAGGAGGTTTAGGGGGGGGATGTGAGGAAAAACTTTTTAACCCAGAGGGTGATGACGGTCTGGAATGCACTGCTTGGGAGGATGGTGGAGGTGGGTTGCCTCACATCCTTTAAAAAGTACCTGGGTGAGCACTTGGAACGTCATAACATTCAAGGCTATGGGCCAAGTGCTGGTAAATGGGATTAGGTAGGTAGGTCAGGTGTTTCTCACGTGTCGGTGCAGACTCGATGGGCCGAAGGGCTTCTTCTGCACTGTGAGATTCTGTAATTATTGTTGATAGTTATGAATTAACCCACAAGAACATAGATGGCAACAAACCTTTGCTTGCAAACCCACAGAAAACCTGGAGAGATAATAGAAGTGGATAGTGAACAGAACACTAATTACCATGAGGGGAAATGAAAAGACAGATGCTTCTTAAGACTAGTAAAAAGGACAATAGGGAGGATAAGTATGATTCGAAGAGACCAACGTGTACTATTGCCATAAAACGGGGCAACAGACTGCTGGAAGTTAAGTTAAGCCTGTAGCTTTTGTGGGCATATTTAGTGTTTCTCCAGAAACTGCTGCACCAATAAGTGAAGCTTGTGACAAACTGATACCACTTAATGTATTTACAGTGGGTGTAAATCAGAATATACAAGATTATGGTGGTGTTATTTTTCAGGATGAAGAAACTCCATTTTTGTCTGATAAAGGCGCCAAAAAGATAGTCATTTTTAGGGATACGGGGTCAGCTCAAATCCTGATGTTAGCAAAAGACGTGAATTTCTCTGCAGAGAGTTCGCTAAATACAAGTATATTGATACAGGGCATTGATGAAAATTCTTTACCTCTTCCA
Organism: Cetorhinus maximus; assembly: GCF_964194155.1. NCBI lineage: Eukaryota > Metazoa > Chordata > Chondrichthyes > Lamniformes > Cetorhinidae > Cetorhinus > Cetorhinus maximus. The sequence continues at coordinate 44,900,957 of NC_135882.1, read as the reverse complement.
TTGTGTTGAGTGAATTTAAACTGTGCTTGAGTCAATGGGTCTTGTTGGAGCGATGTCCAAATTGCCTATTAGCGATGTCAATTTCATACGAAAAAATGACCTCGTTGAAGATTAAGTGCTGCTATTTCCCAGGATGACAGGCAAGTTCATTGAAACTGACAGTGTACCCAAGCAAACAGGGACAATTGTAAAAACAAAAAGCTAAAAGCTACTGCGGATGCTGGAAATCCAAAACAAAAACAGAATTACCTGGAAAAACTCAGCAGGTCTGGCAGCATCGGAGGAGAAGAAATCAGTTAACGTTTCGAGTCTTCATGACCCTTCGGCAGAACTGAAAGATTGTAATCCTGTTGTAGAAAGTACTGCTGCTGTGGCTCAGTTCATAGCACCCTTGCCTTTGAATCAGAGGGTTGTGGGTTCATGTCCCACTCCCAGAAACCAAGAACTGTGATTGTACTCGAAAAGAGTTGCAATCTGTGACTGTTGATAACTCGAAAGAGTTTCAACTAAAGATGTTTCCAAAGAGTCAAAAGCTTCTGAGATTAAAGAGTTTAAACCTCAGACTGACAACAAAGAGTTAAAGGCAACTGGAAATAAATTGACACTGTCTGAATTAAACTTGCCTGCAGAACCTTTGCCACAGGTGTCAAAGTAAAATACAGCAGTAGCATTCCAGGCTAATGACAAACAAAGGGAGACAGTGCTTTCAAACAAAATAACTTGGCTGGAGCAAGAACTGATACTGTGGAATTACGAGGATGTTATTAAAGTTTGGAGTGTAAATTAAAACTTCAGAAAGATGAAGCCATTGCTCTTGCGAGAGAGGAGTTGAACAAAATTTGTGCTAATTGGGGAAAGGAACTTAAAGCAAACTGAACTGGCGAAAAAAAAAGTTTCAGGATTATTTGACTGATCATCGATGTGACCTGATGCGGTTATTAAAGCAGCAAAAGAGAATTGTAATCTTGCAATTCAACAGGAACAAGATGATTCGACTGGCTGAGATTTTTTTCCTTGACCTGGATAATAAAAACAACTTAAAGACCAAAAGGAAATGGAGATTAAGTGTTAGAACCTGGACCAAGTGATTCACAGATCGATTCTAAAGAAAAACAATATGACAAATTGAAGCCACGTGTAGGGGAGTTATGACATAGGATTTTGTTTTGATTTACAGCTTGTGCCAAATGGAATTCAAAAATCACAGGGATTACCTGCAATTAGCAGATTTGACAAAATTCCCTAGGCTGAATTGATTGGGAAAATTTTTAACCTCAGACATGGAAACACTGAAATTCATGCAACAGGACAAAGGAGATTCATTATGACACATACTAGCACTAAAACAAATTCCCATCTAAATGAGAAAGGACTTGAAACATACACAAAAAGTGGACTTGAACTCTTAACTGTTACATGTGTTTACTTGATACAGGTTAAACTGTGCGATGCTCCCAAGGTGGACTGTTTAATGGCAAAATATGACAGCATGGGGAAGAACATTGCCTGCACCGTATAAAGTAAGTTCATTGTTAAAATGTGTAGAATGTTATAAGTTGTTATATTGCGGATAGAGTTTTTGAAAATTCACCACTTCAGTAATGATTTTTCACCTCTCACAGGAGAGGTGTCATAAATATGAGGTTTATGACATTGTTATATCTTGGAAACTGTCTTTAATTTAGAGTAAAATGAAAGGAGTCATATGGCCTGTTCTGAAGTCCCCCTGATAAGATGCCTGGGTGACGTAGCTGTTAAAAATTAAAGAGAGGACTGGGTTGTTTAGCTGGGAAGGTAGTCGATGGTATTCACACTTGGAGACAATGGCAGCAGCATCTATGCTTACAGTAGTTAGACTGGAAGCCCCAGGAAGGTGTTGAAAACGTAAGGTTGTAAACATTCATGCTTTAAACTGTCCACTTACTTCTGAGATAAAAGAGAGTTGGAGACTCAGTGATAGCAAATTAGCATTTCAATCTGGATACAAAGCCCATGTGATTCATGTTGCAGTGGAGGCAGGTTTTGAGAGGGCAAGGGTTTCCTAAAGATATTCCGGAAACTCTCATACAAGTCACTCTGCCAGGATCAGGGAGAGAGGGAATAACTAGAGGCCGAAAGTCTTTATGGTTCACCACACAGGAATGCGGGTGGGAGCTTGTGCTCCAACTGAAAAGATAAGGATTTCGAGTGAGGCTAGAAGATACACCTAGTTTACGCTAGAAGGAGAATTGCAAGGAAAAACCCTCACTGTAAAGATAGTTCTGTGCTTAAAAGTTACCAGGCTGGGAAAGTAATGGAAGTAAACCCTTGAGGGCTTAGAATCACTTTGGACTGGGTCCTGGAAAATCAAATGATTACTTAAGAGACAGTATAAAGTATACTGTGAAGTGGGTTTAGGGGTTGTGTTAAAAGTAAAACTGGAAAATTCTGCTCTGCAGTTTAAAGTACAAGTTGCCTACAAAAATAGTGTTTAGTCATTAGTGCTTTTAGTCTGTTTATTACACTGAAATCGTAAAATGTGAAATCTTTCAGCGATCAACTGGAAGTTAAGATTTCTTTTTTGAAAGTTATTGATCTCTATGGGGATCACAGCATCCTAAGGAAGGATGTCCTTGCTTGAGAGGTGCTGCAAGCAAGGTTCACTAGATTGATTCCTGGGATGAGGATCGTCTATGAGGATAAGTTGAATCAAATGGGTGTATGCTCTTTGGAGCTTAGAAGAATGAAAGGTGATTGCATTGAAATACATAAGATTCTGAGACAGCTTGACAGGGTTGATGCTGAGATGCAGCTTTCCGTGCTGGAGTCTAAAGTTGGAGTTCCTAGTCTCAGGATAAGGGCATGGCTAGTTAGGACTGACATGAGGAAAGATTTGTTCACCCATGGGGGTTGTGAACCTTTAGAATTCTTTACCCACAGGGCTGTGGATATTCAGTTGTTGAGTATATTCAAATCTGAGACAGATTTTTGGACGCTTAAGGAATCAAATGATATGGGGATTGGGTGGAAAGTGGAGTTGAGGTCAAAGATCAGCTACGATGTTATTGAAATGCAGAGCAGGCTTGAGGGGCCACATAGTCTACTTCTGCTTCTAATTTTTATATTATGTTAGTATCCCTTTAGCAGGTTATTAGTCTTACAGCACTTGATTTGCTGTTACCTTATTACCACATTCTTTGGCACTTAAAGATTATGCAAAGTAAAACATTTTGTCTTGGTTCGATTTCCCCAACTATTTTAAAGAGTTAGAAGTCTCAATCGTTCGATCATCATTTTGTCATCTGATATTCCAGTTCACGAATAAACTAACTGATTTCTCATACGCCATTTTTATCTGCTTTGACAATCGTGGCAGGATAACAAATAATGGAATACAGTTTCTTTCAATTATTCAATCTACTGGGTAGTACAAAGCCAAATCACATATGAAAAACCAGCCAAAATAGGTACCTTTCTCACATCAGAGCTTTTTGGCTCAGTTGTCCAGGTAATGATCCGTGATACTGCCAGACGTGTTTCACTAGAATTTACAAAATCTGCAGGGTCCATCTGTAGAGTCAACGTTTCAATGTACTTCAAAATAGCAACTTTCACCTATAGTTCAGACATAAACAGATGGCATTGTGTAAATTATGGCTTCATGTCCAAGAGGAAAGCAAAATTAAAACCAAGAACATGTTACTGTACTATTACTAATAAACATGAATTCAGGAACTATGAAGGGGAGCTCAAAGTTAGTTATAAGAGCAAAACCAAGATGTCCTGACACTTTATTTATCATTGTTAGTTCTCCCTTTCTACTTTATCCACTTTAGACTTAGACTCATGTGTTTACAGCACAGAAGGAGGCCAATCGGCCCATCGTGTCTGCGCTGGTCAAAAAAAGAAAAAGCTCATCCCATTTTACAGTGCTTGGCCCATAGCCCTGGAGGCTATGGAAACACAAGTGAATATCTAAATACTTCTTAAATGTTACAAGAGTTTCTGACTCAACCATCCTTTCAGGCAGAGAGTTTCAGACTCCCACCACCCCCGGGTGAAAAAATTTCTCCCCAACTCCCCTCTTAGCCTTCTACCTCTTACCCTAAAACTATGCCCCCTGGTTATTGATCCCTCTACTAATGGAAAAAGTGCCTTCCCATCCACCCTATCTATGCCCCTCATAATCTTATACACCTCTATTAGGTCCCCTCTCAACCTTCGCTGCTCCAAGGAAAACAACTCCAGCCTATCCAATCTTTCCTCATAGCTCAGACCCTCCAACCTAGGCAGCATGCTGGTAAATCTCCTCTGCACCCTCTCCAGTGTAATCACATCCTTCCTATGTGACCAGAACTGCACACAGTACTCCAGTTGTGGCCTTACCCAGTGTTTTATGCAGTTCCAGCATAACATCCCTGCTCTTGTATTCTATGCATCGGCAATAAAGGCAAGTATCCCATATGCCTTCTTAACCATCTTATCTACCTCCCCTGCTACCTTCAGAGATCCGTGGATATGCACATCAAGGTCCCTCTGACCTTCAGTACTTTACAGTGTCCTACCATTCATAGTGTAATCCCTTGTCTTGTTAGCCCTCCCAAAGTGCATTACCTCACACTTTTCCGATCGAATTCCATTTGCCAATGCTACGCCCACCTGACCAGTCCATCGATATCCTTCTGCAGTTTACGGCTATCCTCCTCACTATTTACCACCCTACCAATTTTGATGTCATCCACGAACTTCTTGAACATCCCCCCTACATTTAAGTCCAAATCATTTATGTACACCACAAACAGCAAGGGCCCAGCACCGTGCCCTGCAGAACCCCATTGGAAACAGACATCCAGTCACAGAAACATTCCTCTACCATCACTCTCTGCTTTCATAAAACCTCTGCTCTCATGAGGCAGTGATGAATCTGCCTTCACTTATTCATGTCTGTACCCTTGCAAAAGCAAATTTTGTTGAGTAATAGTTACAATAAATTTCCAGTTTCATGCACAGAAATAGGAATAGGCTATTCAGCCCCCTGAGCCTGATCCACCATTCAACAAGATCATGGCTAATCCATATGTCAAATCCATTACCTGCTATTAATCTTTTTAGTTTGATAGCCATATGCAATAAAAATCTGTTGATTGTCAACAGATTCAGTTGTTGAAATTAAAACCTCTAATTGTGGTTATAATCTGGCCTATTCAGCTAGTTTGAATGTTGAATGTGTAACAATAGCATCCCTCTTCAAAAGATTCATTGAGGCAGAAGAATTCATTATTTTGCTGGGGAGTGAGGGAGAGTAAGAAAGGAAGAAAAATTTCCAGTGACTTGGTTCTTCAACTTGAGGGGTGCAGCATTTCAAGGAAAACAAACAGGAAGTGGTTTGCCAGCACCATCGAGGTAGTCAATTAAACAGCGTAAACTGACCACAGGCCCAATCTAGCAGCTATGTCCTTCAGGACTCAGCCAGCTTGGTCAGTAGTGGTACTCCTGGGCCATCTTGGTGATAGTTATTGAAGTCATTCTCCTCAAAGTACATTCGGTGCTCTTGCCATCCTTAGTGCTTTTTCCAATTGGTGTTCAACAGAGGAGTACTGATTTATCAGCTGAATGGAGGTGGTAGGTGATAATCAGCAGGAGGTTTCCTTGCCCATGATGCCATCAAACTTCATGGGGTCTGAAGTCAATGGAGTCTGGAGGGCAATTCCCTCTTGGCTGTTCACCACTGTGCAGCCACCTCTGGTGGTTCTGTCTGGTGGGACAGGATGATGGTGGTGGTGTCTGGGACATTGTAAAGTTTGATTTGGTGAGTAATATGTCAGGCTGTTGCTTGACTAGTCTGTGGGACAACTCTCCCAATTTTGGCAAAAACCCCCAGATATTAGTAAGGAGGACTTTACAAGGTTGGGTGTGTGGTTGTCCCTCCCAGTGCCTAGGTCGATGCTGGGTGGTCTGTCCTGTTTCATTCCTTTTTGAATTTGTAGTGATTTGGTACAACTGAATAGCTTGCTAGGCCATTTCAGGGGGCATTTAAGAGTCAACCACATTGTTGTGGGTCTGGATTCCTATGTAGGTCAGACTAGGTAAGGACAAGGGTTTTGATGACTATCATTAATTTTCAATTCCAGATTTATTGAATTTAAATTCCACCAGCTGCTCTGGATTACTAGTCCAGTGACATTGCCAATATGCCACCGCTTCCTCCTGATTACCTTGTTTATCCTTCCAAATGTTGCACCCTCATTCCGATTCCCTGTCCAGGATGAAGCAATTCTTAATTAAGAGTACTTTTTCAAAAATCGCAGGTTCCAGATACATTATTATTTTGTGTCAGAACTAGTGTAACATACTTCATGGTGACACAATTAATAAGTGGATATAGAAACAGATCCATATTTTCAGGAGTGAAAAGGATCAAAATAGGGAGTCTTCTGTTTTTCAATTTAGCTTTGTCAAGATCTGTAAGAGATCAGAAATTGACAGTAAAAGAAAACAAACTGAACACTAAGAGTGGCATTTCCTTTACTGGTGGGTGGGGTGAGAAAGTTCATTCAAATGAAAGGCAGAAAGAACTTGGAAAATTAAAAAAAAATTCCACAAAGTTATCAAAGCATATCCTAAGATTACAGTTGCTAAATATATTGGTTCTGTACGTATACACAACTAACCTTCAAGTTTGGAGTCTGCGTTTGATCAACAGTGAATCTCATTAAAATACTGAACTGCAGGTCATTAGGGAAAGACTCTCTGCAAATTAATTTTTAAAAACATTGTTAGCTCATTGACATTTATCCAACTTTAGTGCTTGTCCATACTGAAACACTTTCCCTAAAATTATCTTGTGTTTTCTGGGGAGGTTGTTGACGACATATTAGGTGATAGCTCCTGTGGCTGCAGTGTAAGCATTTGGCTACAATAGCTCAATTGCATTATATTTTGCCATCTAAAGGCTGGATTTTAACATTTCTATGGAATTCCCAATCTTTTCACTATGGAAATGTACCATTGTGCTGCCAGTCAAGCAGTCTCAAGCTGATAATCATTCCACATTGTAAGAAGCATAGTGTTGGTAACAAGCTGCCATTTGAAATCAATGCAAAAGGAAACTGATAACTTGAATATTGCAGAAAAGAAATACATGTTGCCAAAGCTTTTCATCTTGCACTCATCAGGACAAACGGTAGAATGCCAAATTTCAAGCGATCACAATTTATACCACAGGAGAAAAGTGGTGCTGATTGGTTGGCTGAGGCATTGCCAACGGAGAAAGAAACAGGGAGCTATGGGCTCCCTATTCTTTTGAATAATCTTAAAAAGGTGCAAGGCTTGAACATATTCCTTTTGATGGAGTACGGGTCCTTGTTAATGGCTGTATACCGCTTCCAGCAAGTGCAAATGAACCATGTTACAGATTTGACATTGTCTTAAATTGGTTATTTGTGCAGCTATTAGCGCACTCAGGATTATTCAGCAAGTGCTGCCCAATTGCAATATCACATCTAACAGCAGATATTTTGTTTTGAGTTTTGCAAGCGTAGGCTGGTTGAATAAAGTCTACATTTATACACAGGGACCCGTACTCTGCAAATAAAAGTTATATGTTCAAGCCTTGTACCTTTATTTAAATTACCTGGAAGCATGGGAGCCTCCAGTTCCCAATTGGTTTCCCCCTGGTAATACCTTGGCCAATCAGTCGACTTGCCAACAAATCAGCACCCCTTTTCTCCTGTGGTATAAATTGCTAAGCATTTGAAATTTGGCATGCTTGCATTTGTCCTAATGAGTGCAAGATGAAAAGCTTTAGCAACATGTCTCTCTTTCAGCAATATTCAAGTTCTGTACTACTAAGTAACAAATTGATAACTCTTCACCTTCAAAAATGCAGGGGACTTATCTGTTCAATATGAAACTTCTAGGCAAGATCAGATATATTGCTGATGAGGAATGTTGAAATCTTGGCAACAAGCACAGCTGATATAGAACCATAGAAAAGTTACGGCACAGAAAGAGACCATTCACCCCATTCTGTTGGTGCCGACCAAAAAAGAGAAAATTTCATTTTAATTTAGTTCATTTTAATCCCACTTTCCAGCACCTGGTCCATAGCCTTGCACGTTAAAGCACTTCAGGTGCAGATCAGGTACCTTTTAAATGAGTTGAGCCTTTCAGCCTCAACCACCAATTTGGACAGTGAATTCCAGAAACCCACCACCTTCTGGGTGAAAAAGTTTTCCTCATGTCCCCTCTAATCCTTCTACCAATTACCTTAAATCTATGCCCCTGACAATTGACCCCTCAGCGTGGGGAAACATGTCTTTCCTGTCTATCCTACCTAGGCCCCTCATAATTTTGTACACCTCAATTAGGTTACCCCTCAGCCTCCTCTGTTCGAAGGAAAACAATCCTTTTTTTATCTTTTCCATTGTGATTTAACTCCAGCACCAAAGTGACATTTTGAATTGTCAAACCAGCTACCCACATGTACCAAGTGAAAAATACCAATTTTTGAAGATTTCAGACTAATTTTGAACTAGAAGTCTGTGTTAGGTATAAACTGAGTTGAGAGTGCTCGAGTCAATTTTACTGAGCTGTCAGAGACAAAAGGCCAGAGGTTGTGCATTCATCAACTTGTAATTTTTTCAATGTTTATTTTAATGGATAGGAAAACCAGAGAATGATGAGCACAAAAGAAGAAAACTCCAGCCAAAGACTTAGGCGGAGTCTAAACACAGGCCCTAGAAATGAAAAGACTATGCCACTGTTCTTTGCAGTCCCTAACCAGGAACCACCAGCTTCAAAATTTGAACTTGTCTAATTTTGAGTGTTTGGGTACCTGTGCCTGAATGCTGAGACAGAGTAGTACATACTGTTAGCCCTTGGGCCTCGAGCCCATTGAGCTGTGCAGAGCTGCTGGTGAAGCTTAACTTAAAATTGGGCTGCTGCACCATTTGCAGTGAGAAAGTGGGCTGATTGTGTTGAGAAGAATGAGCGATTGGATTTGGAGTTATCAGATCTGCTAGCATCACATTTAGCTAAATCTATTTTTAAAATTACCTTTAGGTATAGCTGTTTTTCCTGCGTGCAGACCATGCTGGCTGGCTCAGGGCAAATCATTCTTGCAGTGGGGCTCTCAGGCAGCTATCAGAACCTTCAGTCTGTTTCAGGCATGTTGATTATTTGGCCTTTACCAAAATGGCAGCATACTCTGGCTTGTGAAACTCATGAATTTCCTACCTGCCAAATTGGAGGCAATTTCACATCCAAATAAAGAGGTGCCATATGTCTGAATTTCTAAGCCATTGCTGGATATCCTATTCTAGGCAATGTGTTATTTAAATGTTGTTCAAACACAACCAACAAATTGTCATTCTGAATAAATAATTTTGTTCAATGGTGGCAAACTCCTAACGGCACTACCCCTTTTATTAAGGGCCATCAGATGGAGTGATCAAGTGGTGTTGTCCACTCAATTGTATGTAAGGCATGTCATGGACTAGAAGGCAAATGAGTCCAGTAGATATCATTGGAATGAGTCAGTACACACTAGAACTGACAAGTAAATGCAAACATACACACTAATAATTAGAATTGTGAACAGCACACGGTCAGGAAGAGAATTAAAATGTAAGCTGAGAAGAATCTCAAAGTAGCTCAAAAATAAGGAAGTCCAGGCAAACAGGAAATGTTATTTTCCTCATTTGGTGTCACTCTGGAATTTCAATGTGCCACACTGGGAACCTCTTAAACTACTTCTGAATATACTTGCACAATTCTCTGTGGATCTCCAAATGGATGGTCACCCCTTCCTCAATCAGAACTTTCCCATTGATTCACCAGTTCACAGCTAGCTCATCTTCCACCAACTCCATAATCTTCTTTAAAAACTTTAAGCAGCTTGGGCTCATCAAAATATAGCCCCTGAAAATTCACTGCCAGCAATTGGTTAAATGCTCTACAAATTCAAGGTTTATGTCTCACTGCTTTTTCAACAGCATTTGCTGTCCTCACTAAATTCCTGTATTTACACTCAAATAGACTAATAGCCAGAGCCACAACTATTTTTTGCTTAACTTCCAATGACTATGGTGTATACCATTTGATCCAAGTGCCCAATAAACATTTAATTCTTTGCATTGCTTCATGCCAAATCCCTAATTTCTGGCAGCCAATTAGGTCACCTAAATTTGAAACATGAATATAAAGCTGCACAAAGTAGAGAACGAAGTGTATAAAAGACGTTTTCTACTTTACAGAATTGAATAGAAAATAAAGACAAACTCCTAAAACACATATTTACTTTAAATAAGTCCAATTTTATTTAGAAACAAATTATGTGGAGAATAAAACTTGTGACATTTGCCACGAAATGCTGACCTTGCAATATCAAGTGCTTTCTGTACCTTTGCCTGTACAGAACCAAGCAAATCAGCACCCATTTTCTTCAATAGTTGAGTCAATAAAACAAACAACCAGTCTTGAAGGTCTTCTTTATGGACATGAATGAAGTCAACCAGTGTTTCCAAAAACATACTGAAAACCTGAAAATACGGACATAACAATGGTCATGATTTTGCAGCAAGTCTTACACTTAAATAATAATTTCAATGAATTCAGCAGATGCCAATTTTTGAAGACAAGCAGAAAACTAGGAAAATTTGCATGTGTATGAAATAATATATACTTTTTCTTAGATTCTTGCAGATTATTAGACTCAAATTTTCATGCAACTGCAATATTTAGAAGGCTTTATAATTTTAACTGATGCTAAGAACATTGTTTCCCAATTTAAGTCAGTTTAAATTTGAAATTTTCTCTCTCATTTGTGTTGTTAAACAGCCACAATGCAAAGTGATTTTGGGTGAGCAGTGTCATCAGAGTCACAGTCCTTACTTTAGCATGAAAGCCATGCAGATCTGAGGCCACTTCCGAAAGATAGTTGCACGTGTGGGTTGTGTGTTTGTGCATTATAAATACAGCATGGTGCAAAACCAAGTTTAAAAAATATCCAGTCAGCTTATTGCACTTGCAAGGAACTTGTTTTCTATCTTCTAAAAATAAAATCAATTTTCTTCCCTCTCCTCTAAAGACATTGACACCATATTGGAGCACTGTCCCACAGGTACAGGTTCTGATAACTCTCTTTGAAGTAGTCACAATTTAAGTGTGTGCCTTTGACAGTAGGCTATTTGACAGGATGAGGCATCGTGTTTTTTTTCCCACATCCTAGTACCCCTACACATGCATTTTCAGCAGATGTCAACAAGTAATATCCAGGAGCAGGTCTTTGCACTCCTTATCCTGGCATTGCTGAAGTTCTATCAATCTGGACCAGATCACCTAACTCAGCTTAGGCCAGGGAGTGAGTTTAGGATTTTAATTGTCTGTATATCTCACTGACTAAGCCAGAGCACCTGGGAACTTTTTAAACTTAGTTTAGACAAGTTAAACTTAGTATGGCATCTTGTTAAAATTATGAGGGAAGCAAAGCTCACAATTGCTGCAGAGTAACATAGAAAATTAGCCGCCTGGGAAGCATACTTATTCCTAATGTTGGATTATATACCCAAGTATTATCCACTTGGGTCTGTGGAGTGCACATCACGCTACACATTTAATAAATTTTAACAACACTCCAATGGAAGATCTGGCTATATGTTCTTGCAAGGAAAAATCTGAAAGTACGGCCTTCTATGTGGTTGCGTAATACTTCACTACAGCCAATGAATTAAAATTATACAAAAACATTCATAACAGTTGTTACACCAGAATCATGTTGTGACATTTGTAGTGAAATACAATTCCCCCCCCCCACATCTGCTCAGTCATAGTAGATTTTTGCATTTAATCATTAATTTTATTGCATAGGAATAAATTTGAACTGTGTTTATAAATAACGTACATTTTAATACCAAGGTGGAAATGAGATCACACTGCTGACTAGGTGCATTTATTTTATAAATTTGAGAAGGCCCACAGCTGATGGAATAACTGCATGAATGTCTTAAGGTATCATTACTAGCAGAATAATAGCAGTAACACAGAACCAATACAGAATTCTGTCACTGATGATCCAAATACTTAGGTTGTGCTTAAAATAATTTCAGTTATTCACCAACAGGGAGAGCATGTGATAGAGCTTTAAAAATACACAAATGAAAATGAATCTGAAAAGAAAAGTAAATCTAACAGAAAATGGAGGGATAGTGTAAGATATAAAGCAGTGCATGCCATAAACCATTAAAATGAATTGTAAAGAAACAACAGTAACAGCATTGCATGGTTTGTCTTAGAATGCATAAGTCATTGCATTAAGTTCATAGCATAAAACTTCAGGATTTTCAACAGTTCCTACAGGCCAAAAAAAATTCCAACCCCTCATCTTAATAATCCTCAATTTTTCATCATCCTTTCTAAGCAAACCACCAATACATACATGCCCCTGAATGCATAGTTAATACTAAATGTTTACTGAGACTCTAAATGTTTGCCACTGACCCAACACTCAGTAAACACAGAACATTGCAAAGCCAATGTACGCAACTGCTGTGGAATTCAGTACCTCAATTTTACTTACTTACATAAACTCAGTCTATCAAAAAAAAGGGTCCGGATAAAGTCTGAAGAAACTTGAACCCCAGCTCTGTCAAACAGATCTGGCAAAGTGCTCATGCAATAACGTTACATGCCCAACTATTATCCACTTTATATTTTAAAAAGGTGAGCTTTTCATTTTCAGCCATTCTCCAAGAAACCTAATTAGTATTTCCAAAGTGATAATAAATCATTTTTCAAATCTGTTTAAAAAAAACCTAATCAGAGTGTGGTTAAAATTCATGCACTGATTTTCTTTGACAGGAGAGGTAGAGGGTGCAAAGCCGCAAAATTGCTTAGCTGATAAAGTGAATTCTTCCTTAAAAAACAGAACTTTCCACATACTCAGTGAACTGGTAAGGAAAGAGAACATTATCCTTGTCATAAAAGGTTTTTGTGACACTCAATACGATAATATGCCATGAAATCTCTTCCAACTCAACACAAGCTTAGGCAGCCTAAATGTTAACAAAACAGGGAAGGGGAGCATGAGAAAGAGTTCAAGAAGGGGCAACATTGATGATAAGGGAATAAACAGAGAGTTATCGAACAAGTGTCTAATGAGATGGTTAAACATAAAACAAAAGGGAATCCTATTAAAAATGAGTTAAAATGTCTGTACATCAATGCACACAGTGTCTGTAATGAATCTGAGAAGCTGGAGGCAATAATGGTTGGGGGAACCAGACAAAGTAGGAATTACTGAGACACGGCTGCAGAAAAATCAGGACCGGAAATTAAACAGAGCAACTGAAAATATATTTTTAAAAGATGGAGGGGGAAAAGGAGGAGCAGGGGTGGGGGGGGGTAGCTGGACTTATTAGGAATAACATAATGACATCAGAAAAAAGGGACACAGTTATCAGCAAAACAAAAGCAGAAACCACATGGTTGAGATAAAAGAAAATAAAGGATCAATCACATCAACAGGTGTAGTCTACAGACCATCTAATAATGGAAGGGAATGGAGGAAGGAAGTCACATACAAATGAGGGAATTTAGTTAAAAAACCCAGAATAATCGAAAGGGGATCTCAAACCACGCCGATACTGCTTTAGAGGAAGGTGAAGGGGATAAGGGAATGGAGTTCTTGGAATGCATAAAGGATTCCTTCCTAATCCAATATGTAAGAAACCCAACAAGTGAAGATTTGCTGTTTATTAATATGGAATGAACCAGAGCAGATAAGTAGTAAAAGTTAGGGAACATCTAGGAAATAGCAACCATAATATAATTTGCTTTAATATGATAATAGAGAAGGTCCTAAGTATGATGAAAACCAGGTTAATAGATTGGACAAAGCTGATTTTGAGAATCTGAGAATAGAACTTGGCAAAAATAAAATGGACAACAATATTGGCGAACATGGATGTAGAACAACAACGGGAAATAGTTAAAACTGTGTTCAACAGAGTACAGGGTAAATATATTCCGCGAAGAGGAAAAAACAAACTAAACACTAGAGAGACTCCATGGATGAACTAAGACATAGGACAATTGAGGGTTAGGAAAAAGCATACATTTGATACACAGACAACAGTGAATGGCTTGTTTCAGTTCTGTATACCCCATCTAACACTGATCATCACAGGAGGCCGCGTGCAAAAATTTTGGACTACAAATATGAATACAACCACCAAACTATATACTCACGGTCCATAACTGAACACACAAAGACTTACTGGGAGATACACAAATTACAGGAGATGTTTCCATTAGAATAATTAAGACATTCTCTACCAAGCAGATAATTGATCTTCTTCCATTATTTCTATTAGCATACCATAAGGAAACACATCAAGGAAATATTTCTAACTGGGATGAAATTCTTGCTGCAAGGTGTAGACAATAATGGTTGATAGAAGTGAGTCAAGTAGCAGGCTTCCAGACATCAAAAATAATCTTTTACAGATTGGCACAAGGTGTAGGCAATGAATTTGGTAGAAAAATTCCTTCCTTGATGATGTAACAGTTCAAAATGTTTTCAACATCCATTTTTCTCATCTTTAATTGGAAATAGCACATGTTCCAAAAGACACAAATTGTCAGGTCACATACATTTAGTCCATAAATGAAAAGAGAGAATATTTAATGTTTATCTGATATAAATTCCAACTAAGACTAATGCAAAGGTACATAGAAAGGTGTAGTAATTTCCCGTCGCAAATGAAATTGTGTACAACTTGGGGATAAAATTAACACTTCAGGACCACATACATATCATGTAATACCAAGGGGAGGATTTTTCAAATAGCAGGGTTTCCTGCTCCGCCACCTGAGGAATCGACGGGGAACGCATTCCCGCTCATCACAGTAGCCCCTCAGCTAATTAGGAGTGTTAATTTGCTACAAATGGACCTTACACCCCTCACTCAGGTGGAAGACCTGCCTCAGAGCGCTGGCGGTCAATCTAATTCTATATCCCCAGATTCTAAGCCTGAGTCCAGGGCCAGGTAAGTATGGGGGATCTGGTGGCAGGGTGGGGAGCTGGGGATTTGGCAGTGGGACAGGGAGGCGGGGGGTGTTGGGGCACACACACAGGGTGGGGGTCACACCAGGGAACGGGCGTTTTGGTGGAGACACCAGGGGTGAGGGTGCACCAGTGGGAGTTGGGGGTTTGGGGAGGATATTCAATGTGGAAAGGGGAAAGGCGTCCCCCTTCCTGCTCAAGGCCTAAGCAGGGTGACTTGCTGGGCTGCCCCAAACTCAGCTGCCACCAGCCTCAAAGTTGAGGCTGAAGGGAAGCAACCCTTAGGTGGCCAGCTTAGGACCTCAATCTGGTGAGGGAATAGACCTCAAGTACCCCATGTAAAATTGCAGACAGGTTGAAGGCAGGTGGTGGGAAGCCCATTCTGGGAATTTTACAGCCCGACGCGCCCACCCCTGCCCATCTGTAAGAGACCATAAAATTCTGCCCAAATATACGAGCCACACTGACTTGGAAATATATCACCGTTGCTTCACTGTCGCCGGGTCCAAATCCTGGAACTCCCTCCCTAACAGCACTGTGGGTGTACCTACACCACATGGACTGCAGCACTTGAAGAAGGCAGCTCACCACCATCTTTTCAAGGGTCATTAGAGATGGGCAATAAATGCTGGCCTAGCCAGCGACACCCACATTCCATGAATGAACAACAACAAAAAGCTGGTTGACCAGCAAAGGCAGGAATGCAGTTTTTCATATCAAAATCTCCAAATGACAGTCAAATGAAGGATGATGAATTTAGCACAAGTATATTCTTCCACAAAATAAATGGGAAGATGGGAGGCAGTAGCGTAGTGATAATGTCACTGGGCCAGTAATCCAGAGGCCCAGGCTAATGTGATTCAAATTCCACCATGGCAGCTGGTGGAATTCAAATTTAATTAATAAATCTGGGAATTAAAAGCCAGTCTAATGGAGACCATGAAACCATTGTCGATTGTCGTAAAAACCCATTTGGTTCACTAATATCCTTTAGGAAAGGAAATGTGCCATCCTACATGTGACTCCAGACCGACAGCAATGTGGTTGACTCTTAAATGCCCTCTGAAATGGCCTAGCAAGTCATCCAATTCTTTCAAACTGTTACAAAGCCTAAAAGGAATAATGAAACTAGTCAGGCCACATGGCGTCGACCATGGCACGCCAAGCCATGTCGACCCTGCAAAGTCCTCCATACTAATCCGCTGGCCGTGATGGCGGGTTTTCACACCGTATTGTCCCAAGCCTGCCTTATTAGTTATGCATTCCCGGGAAACGCGCCGTTTCCGTGGCAGGCGGGCTCTCATTCGCCCTCCCACCATCACCCTGCCGTTGCATCACACCGGCCACCATGTTTAAAAGGCAGCTGCCAGCTCATCACTATCAGCTCACCACCACTGCTCGGGAGACATGGCCAGCAAAGGGAAAAAGATTGCAGCCGCCCCCCCAGTTTAATGACGGGTCCCTCAAGCAACTGCTGGATGCTGTGGAGGCATGCCAGGATGTCCAGTACCCCTGCTCTGGCCGCAGGGTGGGCAGCAACATGACAATCCAGCTTGGGAGGCGGCGGCAGTGGTGGTCAGCGCCAACACCCTTCAGAAGAGGACAGCCACCCAGTGCTGATAGAGGATGAATGATCTCCTCCGTTGCGCCAAGGTAAGTCACTCTTTTCATCACTCTCAACTCTCACACTCACAAACTCAGCACATATCCACAGGGCCCTCACTCACTGCCAGTTCAAGGGACACCACCATTCACTCTCTCACCCACATCATCATTGTCCTCAGCTTATCCATGGGACCACTCTCCACTGGCACAGGCCAGGCACACCTATCATCTGGCCCCGCAGGCGTCCTTCTTATACTTTCTCCATCTCTATCCATGCAAGACAAGCTGGCACACAACAGGAGAGAGAGGTCGCAGATGGGTGGCAGAATGCCCGAAATCAAGGGCCTCACGGACTTTGAAAACACAGCCATCCAAATGGCTGGCCACGATCTGGACCGTTCCTGTGCTGATGGTGAGGTCGGCGCTGCTCTACCAAGTGAGGACCCAGCAGTGCAACATCAATCAGGCAACCATGCCATGACTGATGTGTCCTCTTACACAGGCCACTGCCATGCACTAATTATCTCTCCTTGCTTTTGCAGGCACATCTGCCAAACAGCTGACAGAGTCCATGAACCAGGGCCTCCAATCAAGCCCCGAAGAAACCTCTGAAGGGGAATCTGAAGGCACCCTCCTCGAAGTCCCGTCACAGCGCTCACCTACACCCTCCACCAGTGCAGAGAGACACAACTCAGTGGGACCTAGCTCTAGAAAAGGCACGGGATCACATACTGGTGAGAACAGTGCACAGTCTGATCCACAGCAGGCAGCGGCAGGGACTTCCTAGGTCCCTGGCATTCGGAGGGCTGCTAGAGGTCAGTAACCTGTTGAAGCCGAGTCAGATGACGAGTCTCTGGACTCAGTCATGTCACAGTTGCTGGAGCTGCAAAGGTAAGCTAGGGAACATCAGGAAGGGATGTCCGCTGCACTCCTCAGATTGTAAGGTACGATGGAGGAGTCCGTCCATCTTCAGGCTGAGGTGATAGCGCCGGCATTGCAATACACCGAGGCCAACACTGGCAAGATGGCAGCTGCCACAGAGACCTTGATCCAGGATCTCGCTCCTGCACTGCTGCGCGGGCTTAACTCCTTCGCTGATGCCATAGATGGCCTCCAACAGTGTGAACACGAGAGGGGTGCCGGGCAGCTCGATCTCGCTCCAGCTACCTCTTCCCCTCATGGAGTCAGCCAGGGGTCCTTGCGCACCCAGAGGGAAGAGGATTAGCATATGTATACCCAGAGTCATCCACCCAGGTGACTTGGGGAGTGTCCGGCCCATCCGAATCCCCTCTTCCTGTCACCTCCGCAGCTCCAGCTTCACAGGCTGAGGAGAGTGCCACTGCCACACAGCAGTATCCCAAAAGCAGGCCGGGGCCCTCCAAGTCTTGATGCTCCAGAGACTACTCACCAAAGTCATCACAGACAGGGTGTCGCAGTCAGCAGGCTGCCTCCACCTTCGCTGTGGATGTCTGGGGAGCACCAGTATGTAGCAGCAGGGTTAGGGCAGCTAAGGAAAAGTGGTTGCACAGCCTGGGCATGGGTGTTGGTCACTTGTACATACTGTTCACTATTGTCAATAAACTCCTAACAATGTCTCCCTGCCTGTGGCTCCTTGTTCTGATGAGCAGTGTTCTTGTCACTCGGATGTGAAACCTTTCTGCACAAGATAAAAGCCAGGTGTCTCAGTCCAGGGCCTCTTTCCTGTGCTCTGTGCTGCCTTCAGACCACAGTGATGGCCCGGCCTCACACTCCCTGGAAACATTACTGATGCCTGCTCCTCTGCGGTGCTGGTCATTGCTGCTAGAAGTGGTGGGCAGGTGCCACTTAGTTCTCGAATTCTCTCTGTGTGCTCTCAGGACTTTTAAGGTGGGGCTGGTCCCCATCGCACCAGCATCTGCAACCACTGATGCTGTGCACCAGCTCCTGAAGAGCTCAGGTGGTGAAGGCGGACACAGCATCAGATGTGTCTGAAGTTTCAAGGCTGCGTCTCTATGAGATGGCTCTGATCATGGAGCGCAGGCAAGCTTCCTTGGCCAGACAGGAGTCAGACATTCACAGAGGTTATGTAAAGATTCGTGGAGTGTCCTCACTGCATGTTGTCATCATCCTCCTGACTATTAGGGCCTCCACTGCGTCTCCATCAGAGGAGCATTCTCAGGGTCTTTTGGTGCTGCCAGAACCCAGACTGGAGTCAAGCATTTGCAACTGCGATGTGAGGATCTATGGGAACACCTCACTGCAGGTCGTCATCATCCTCCACAAATCTAGCAGCAATGGGAGCTTCCCGAGCACGCCTGCCTTGTCTAGCCAGTGCGAGAGCCTCATCCCAGTTATGATCACCACCAAGGACCTCCTCACCCTCATCCCCGCTGCCGTCCTCCTCATTTGAGGAGACCTCCAGCTCCTCCATCACTTCCTCAACCAGCTCGTCTCCCCGTTGGAGTGCCAGGTTGTAAAGGGCACACCAGACATTAATGATGCGTGGCACCCTCTGTGGACTATGTTGCAGGGCACTGCCAGTCTAGGCACTGGAACCACATCTTCAGCATCCCGATGGTCTGCTCCACCAAGGTGCGAGCTGCAGCATGAGCTTCATTACACCGTTGCTCTGCTGCAGTCTGAGGCCGCTGCTTGGGTGTCATCAGCCATGGCATCTGCGGGTAGCCCTTGTCCCAGAGGAGCCAACCCTGCAGCCTCTGTGGGCCCTGGAAGATGTCAGGGATCTGTGACCGACTGAGGATATCGGCATCGTGCACTCCCTAGAAACCGTGCACACACCTACAGGATGTGCCTCTGGTGGTTACATACCAGCTGCAGGTTCAGTGAGTGGCTGATGTAGTCCACCGTGTGTAGCGACAGAGACCTGAGCGCCACATGGGTGCAGTCGATCGCAGCCTGCACCAGTGGGAATCTAGAGATCTGGGTGAATCCAATGGCCTTTGCATCTTGGCTGTCCTGATCCCAGGTGAAGTGCACAAAGAGTGGGCAAAAACTTGGCAGATGGAGTTTAATGTAGGAAAGTGAGAGGTCATGGACTTTGGTAGGAAGAATCAAAAGGCAGGCTATTATTTAAATGAAGAGAGAGACTCCAAAAAAGTGCAGCACAGAGGGATCTGGGTGATCTTGTGCATAAAACACACAAGGAACAACCATCTCCAACAAAGGAGAATCTAACCATTGCCCCTTGACATTCAATGACATTACCATCACCGAATCCCTCACTATCAACATCTTGGGGGTTACCATTGACCAGAACCTGTGACCTCATGGATGCATTTGTGGGTGGCAATTTGTGAGATCCCACAGATGTCACCTGTGGAGCCCTGACAGAAGCCACTAGCATAGAAATTGAGTGCCACAGTCACTTTTACAGCAACTGGCAGTGGATGCCCTCCATGTCCCCTTAGCGCCAAGGCCTGCAGTAAGTGGCAGATATGAACGATCAGGTCCCTAGACATGCGCAGTCTTCGGAGACACTTGTTCTCGGTCATCTGCAAGAATGACAGGCAGTGTCTATAGACCCTAGATGTCACTAGGTGCCGACCAGCTACAGCTCGCTGTTGCTCCTGGGCAGCGTGTGCGGGAGCCAAAACAGCCCCTTCTTCCTGAGGTTGCTGCTCCTGCCTTTGCACGGCCAGGAGCCTCAGTTGCTCTCTCCTCCATCTTCTTCGCTCTCTGTAGGGCATCAGGCATACAGCTAGATCATCCATGATCCTGACATGGTCCTCCTGCAGCATGAAAGAGAGAGATGCGGTTAGCATGGGTGTACTTAGTATCCTTTCCTGGCCCTGTGTGACTGCCCCTAGTGCTTCCCGGGAAATGCTGGCCACCCCTCGGATGGCCATAGATGAGTGTGCTGCATGGCTATCCTGTCAACCTGCGACATGGGGAAAACTGGTCTAATTTGGGATGCTGAGATTGCAAGGGGGTGTGAGCACCTCCAACAGTGACTGCTAGATGTCCAGCATTTCCAAGGAGATTGTACAACTTGTGCAGTCCAACTGCTGAGTGGTCCAGTAAAGTGGTCACAGACTCGCGGTCTGTGCTGGGGCGGTGGGGGGGGTGGTGTAAAGTCTGGGGAGCTTGGTGGCACATTGGTGCCTCCGCATTGCTTACGTGGGCGGGCAGGCTAGGAGTCTGATCCCAATCATATCACTGTGGTTATGCCTGAACTGTCTCAGTTGCAAAGGGATGGTCAGTTTATACAGGTGTCCCTACTGTGTGGCCACTTCCCTCACTTACCCTGCCCCCCACCTCCATTGCTTGTGCGCAGGATCCAACGCCAGGGCAGCAGTTGCCCCTGAACACCCCCAAACCGAGTACAGTCACCTTCAGGGCCAGGCAGCAGTTGCCCCGCACACGACCCCCTGAAAACAGTCACCTCCGAGGCAGGGCGGCACCACCCATCCCAACCCCCGGCGCCCCTGAAGCCTGAAAAGCAACAGGCAATCCTGGCGAGCTGTGGAAAACAATGCTGTTCACTCACCTCAGTTCCCCCAAAGTGAAGGCCGCCAAGTGCACGTTGCCTATGTGCTGTTGTGAAGCACGTTGACATGCTTTCCCGCTGACGTGGACGGACAATCCAGCGGCAGTCCAGAGCCTGGCGGGATGGCCTTTTAATGAGATGCTGATGTGTTACAATGAGCTCCCCGCCAACAGTTGGCAGGAAACACGGCTCGCCGTTGGCGTGCTGAGCAGATGATCGTGACTAGCTTTCTTGGCGTCATTAACCAGATCGCGCCATATTATCCCCACCCGCCACCTATCACACCCGCTGCCAGCGGGCATGGAATGTGTGTGTCTCTGTCTGTGTCTGCGCGCGTGTGCATGTGTTGGAGGAATTTGTCTTAGAAATAGATAAATAGTTATACTTCCAGATTATAATTGTGTGTTAACAAGAATTTGCAACTTGTTAAAAAAAGTAGTTTTGTTTTATAATGAACAATCGTTCTGAGTTTACTGAAGGTGCCTGGATAAAGTCTTTTACTCTGAGTACCAATAGAGCAGGTAAACAATTGGCCATTTTGGTGAGTAAATTAAATTCTTAAATCAATGGTACAGCCTGCAGAGTAATGGGGCTAGATAATACCTACACTCCTCCCATCCCGGTCGTAACACCATCAAGGCGGAAATCAACAACAGTTCCATGAAGAGTGCAGGAGGGCATGCCAGGAGCAGCACCTAAAAATGAGGTGTCAACCTGATGAAGCTACATCATAGGACTACTTGCACGTTAAACAGCAGAAGCAGCAACTGATAGGCAGAGCTAAGTGATCCCACAACCAACGGATCAGATCTAAGTTATGCAATCCTGCCACATCCAATCGTGAATAGTGGTGGACAATTAAACAACTCACTGGAAGAGGGATCTTCACAAATATCCCCATCCTCAATGGCGGGGGAGCCCAATGCATTAGTGCAAAAGACAAAGCTGCAGCACGGGCAGCCATCTTCAGCCATAAGCGCTGAATGGATGTTCCATCTCGGCCTTTTCGAGGTCCCCAGCGTTACAGATGCCAGTCTTCAGCCAAAGTGATTCACTCCATGTTATATCAAAAAACAGCTGAAGGCACTGGATGCAGCAAAGGCTATATGGGCCCAGACAACGGTACTGATGACTTGTGCTCCAGAACTAGCTGTGCCCCTAGCCAAGCTGTTCCATTACAACACTTGCATCTATCTGGCAATGTGGAATATTGCCCAAGTATGCCCTGTCCACAAAAAGGACAAATTCAACCCAGCCAATTCCCACCCCATCAATCTATTTTGGGTTATCAGCAAATCTGTGGAAAGTGTCATCGAATGTGCTATCAAGCAGCGCTCAGTCAGAGATAACCTGCTCACTGAGAGATAACCTGCTCACTGATGCTCAGTTTGGGTTCTGCCAGGGCCGCTCAGCTCCTGAGCTCATTACAGCCTTGGTTCAAACATGGACAAAAGAGCTGAACTCAAGAAGTGAGCTAACAGTGATTGCCCTTGGTATCAAGGAGCCCGAGCAAAACTGAAGTCAGTGGGAATCAGGGTGAAAACTCTCCACTGGTTGGAGTCATACCTCGCACAAAGGAAGGTGGTTGTGGTTGCTGGAGGTCAATCATCTCAGTTCTGGGATATGGCAGCAGGAGTTCCTCAGGCTAGTGTCCTAGGTCCAACCGTCTTCAGCTCTTTCATCAATAACCTTCACTCCATTATAAGGTCAAAAGTGGGGATGTTCATAGATAATTGCACAATGTTCAGCCCATTTGCGGCAACTCAGAAACTGAAGCACTCCATATGCAGCAAGACCTAGACAATGTCCAGGCTTGGACTGACAAGTGGCAAGTAACATTCACGCCACACAAGTGCCAGGCAATGACCACCACTAACAAGAGAGAATCTAACCATCTCTCCTTGACATTCAATGGTATTACCATCGCTGAATTCCCCACTATCAACATCCTCAGGGTTACCATTGACCAGAAACCGACCTGAACCAGCCATATAAATGCTGTGGCTACAAGTGCAGGTCAGGGGCTGGGAATTCTGCAGCAAGTAACTCACGTCCCGACTCCCCAAATCCTGCCCACAAGGCACAAGTCAGGAGTGTGATGGAATACTTTCCACTTGCCTGGATGAGTGCAGCTCCAACAACACTCAAGGGGCTCGACACCATCTAGGATAAAGCAACCAGCTTGATCGGCATCCCACCCACCACCCTAAACATTCACTCCCTCCACCACTGATGCACAATGCCAGCAGTGTGTACCATCTACAAGATGCACTGTAATTCACCAAGGCCCCCTCCACAGAACCTTCTAAACCCGCGACCTCTATCACTTAAAAGTACAAGGACAGCAGATGCATAGGAACACAACAACCTGCAAGTTCCCCTCCAAGTCACACACCATCCTGACTTGGAACTATATTGCCGTTCCTTCACTATCACTGGTTCAAAATCCTGGAACTTCTTTCTTAACAGCACTGTGGGTGTACCTAAACCACATGGACCGCAACGGTTCAAGGCAGCAGCACACCGCCATCTTCTCAACGTCAATTAGGGATGGGCAATAAATGCTGGCCTCACCAGCGACATCCCACGTTCCTTGAATGAATAAAAAATGAAATTCCTGAGCAATTTTCTGAGAGAAACAAGACAAGCAACAAGCAGCAACGAGCACACCCTGAGATAAAAATAATTGTGAAGACTGGAAATCGGACATAAAAATAAAACTTGGAAATGCAATGCAGCTAAATTGGCATCTGCAGGTGCATTGGTATCTTTCATCAGAATAAATGGCTGAGCTGTATTTTAAAATGTCTGTGCACTGAGCTTGAAGATTATGAATGACTTTTCAAGTGAATAGTTTGTTAAATACATTGGAAGACTGTCATAATGTGAAACACACTAAATAAAGGCAAGCCTGCTTTCTTTCTTTGGTGTCCCTTAACTTATTTCAACAATTGAGCCAACTACACTGAATCCTCATAGAGCACTGAAAAAAAACTTCAAAAAAAGATGCTTAATGAAAGGCTTCAAAGCATATCTTAAGTTCAAAGGAACTCATTCAAAATGACTTTTGATTTTTGGAATGCATGTTTAAGGTTGATTCAAGTAGAATTGAGTAACCTGCAATCAAAGAAGTAATCATCAGCAAAATTACAGAATTTTGTTTTAGCCTTAAACAACTTAAATTTGGTCAAATCAAAAGCAGGAATAACATTTTCTTTCTACACAGCCAGGGACTGAAGGAATGGATATATAGTCATTAATTGCAATTAATCTACTCATCAGTGTGGAAGACAGCAAAGTAAGCTCCACTACCAACAAAAGAAATGCAAACTTGCTCCAGAAACACCATTAAAAGCAGGATCAGAAGACCTAATCAAATTCTTAACACATTACTTTCTAAAAAGGAAAGCGTTTCAAGCTAATGTCTCTCACTCTTGAAATAGGGGATGAATAGTGACACCTACGAGCAGCTACTTACAGTTTTGTGGAAATTTAGACCCTGTCATTTCCTTCTACAAAGTTCCAACTTGCAGGAGCTCAGTGCCTTGCTGCTGCTTTTAAAAAAATATATAATACTTAAGATCTTTGCTTTTCTTTGCAAAGATCTGTCACAAAAAAACCAAAAATGGTCGCTTTTGGTGTGTCTGCTTGCACTTCACTGTGGTACAATAGATTCCCAACCAACGACTTCAGTTATATAAGACCATAACTGCCGAGCTCCAGGGCATCGTAGTGGGGGGCTGTCCCAAAAATGCCGGGGGGGGGGGGGGCCTACCCCAAAGATGCGCTAGGGGTTAACCCTTCGGAAGTTCCCAGGTAAGGTTTTTTGCAAAGTTCTAAGCATTTGCTAGACAAAAAGCACCAAATAATGGCTTCACATGAAATATACTGAATTCAACATGCAGCATGTGGCATTAGCATGACATAATATACTTGTGCTGCCTTGTGCAGCAAGGAAAAGTGTAAAGCCAGGTAGAGCACAGTGCCATCTCACGTCACTACTAGGATCCTATGAACAACTGAGAATAATGCGCCTAAAGTAGTGCTCTTGAAAGATAAACTACAAATTGCAAATATGCAACTTACCATAAGCAGCTATTTTAATGTTAGTAACAGATCCTTACCAAGATAAGCATGGACAGCACAGCTCCTACATTTAACAGCATAAATTAATTTCAAGTAACACCTTCAGCAGCAAAGCACAGGAGATCCTGGGAGGTTGAACTTAAGGATGAGAAAGTGATCTCTTCAGAGCATCTCATCTGCTTGAGTTATCTGTGGTCCAAAAATTGGAAGTCGCTGCACGGTGTTGCTAATCACTCCACATAATGTTAAAAGCGCCTCTCTCTTCTATCAAACTGCTCGTTACGACCGGTCCCCAGGCAAGATCCCCCAATTTGTTAATTTCCCGAACGGGACCCCAATTTTGTTATGTTCCCGGGTGAGGAGGAACAAGCTGGCGCCTCTTCTTTATTCAATCCCCTCGGTTGGTCGCAACAAGGTTAATTTAAAAGGGATCCCTTCCCTCCGTGGATACCTTTTCCCAGTCCAAATGTATTTATGTTTTAGAAGGAGCCACTTTAACTAGGCTTTCTTGAGTCAGAGAAAGAGTAAGTTTATTGGTTACTAAAAACCCAAGAAAAATAAAAAATAAAAATGCAACACACATACACACAGGTCAGAAATGAGAAGTTGAGTCCAAATAAAAGTAAAAAAATATGAATTAATCTTTGGCTTGTCCGTGAGGCAGAGGGGAAAGAGAGAGAGGAGAGTTTTTGTTTGTATGTCATTTATAAAAAAAAATAACCACATCTTCCTTAAAAAGTTCAACATGCCTAAAAGTAATTCGGGGCTGTAATCCACTGTCGTGACATGGTACTCAATTAATCACTGCTACTCTTGTATGCCTGTCCTCCATTTGCTGGTCAGACCTCAGCAAGCACTGGCAGTCATCTGTTATCAATGCGCAGAATAAACAGGGCTTGAGCTGTGTATGGGAGGTGTTCCTGCTCATTGGGGGAGGGGGGATCGGAGATTCACGGGGATGGCAGGTTTAAAATTTCTGCTAAGAATACA
This sequence comes from Cetorhinus maximus, assembly GCF_964194155.1. NCBI lineage: Eukaryota > Metazoa > Chordata > Chondrichthyes > Lamniformes > Cetorhinidae > Cetorhinus > Cetorhinus maximus. The sequence continues at coordinate 44,874,747 of NC_135882.1, read as the reverse complement.
TGTTCCAAATCAAAGATGAGCAGAAGCATACTACTTTGAAGAGAAGCAGAGAACCACATATGAGCTCACAGTGCCCTGCATGAGCTTGCAGATACAAAGGAGGTCAATCACTTTATTGGCCTGGCATAGGTGAACTGTGACAACTGTTGCTTGATGACACTATGTAGAACTTATTTTTAATACTTAGCCATGATACAGTTTTGTCTAGGGCAGACCTCACTTCCAGAAAGGCTGCACTGTTTACAGGAACAGGATCCAGTAAGAAGGAGAATTAAAAACACAAAAGTTGTAGCCACACATGAACACTGATCAAAGAAATTTCTTGGCAGAGTTTCAGGCCAGAAGGTAAAAACTCCTTGGTACTCAGCAAGTTATGTCCCCGGTAAAGTGAATGAGTAGGTGTATGGGTAGAGGTATCATCACAAACATCCAGTCATGGTGTTGGACAATTACACAACTAATAGGAAGCTCCACAAGCATCTTTATCTTCAATGACGGGGGTGTCCAGCACGGCAATGCAAAAGGCAAGGCTGAAACATATGCAATCATCTTCAACCAGAAGTGCTGAATAGATGATCCACCTCGGCCTCTTCCTGGGGTCCCCAGCATCACAAATGCCAGTCTTCAGTCAAGTTGATTCACTCCATGTGATAAGGAAATGGCTGACTGTACCAGATACAGCAAAGGCCGCGGACACTGACAACATCCTGACTGTAGTACTAAAGACTTCTACTCCAGAACTAGCTGGCTCCCTAGCCAAGCAGTTCAGTACAGCTATACTGACCGCATTACCCAAAATGTGGAACATTGCCCCGATATGTCTTGTCCATAAAAGGCAGGACAAATCCAATTTGGCCAAGTCCCACTTCATCTGTCTACTCTTCATCATCAGCCAAGTGCTGGTGATCAAGATGTCATTGCTATCAAGCAGCATTAACTCAGCAATGACCTGCTCAATAATTCTAAGTTTGGATTCCACCAGAGCCACTCAGCTCCAGACGTCCTTACAGCTTTGCTCCAATATGGAAAAAGGAGCTGAACTCAAGAGGTGAGGTGAAGATGGCTGCTCTTGACATCAATGCAGCATTTGACAGAACATGGCATCAAGGAACCCCAGAAAAATCGAACTCAATGAGAAATAGAGGGAAAACTCTCCACTGGTTGGAATCATACCTAACTTAAAGGAAAGTGGTTGTCAGAGGGCAATCTTCTCAGCCTCAGGACATCGCTACAGAGCTCCTCAGAGTGGTGTCCTAGGCCCAACCATCTGCACCTGCTTCATCAAATCTCTCCCCATCATAAGGTCAGAAGTGGGGATGCTTGATGATCAATGCACAGTGTTCAGCATCATTCGCGACACCGTAGATACTGAAGCAGTTTGTGCTCATATGCAGCAAGACCTAAACAGGACATTTGGGTTTGGGTGGATAAGTGGCAAGCAATATTTGCGCCTCACAGGTTCTAGGCAGTGACCATCTCCAACAAGAGAGAGTCTAGCCATCTCCCTTGATGTTCAACGGTATTACTGCCACTGAATCCCCAACCACCGGATTACCATTGATCAGAAACTAAACTGGGCCAGCCATATAAGTACTGTTGTTGTGTCACGAAGCTAGTAATATATATAATATTTCGGAAAATATTTTTCTTTTAAAATAGAGGTTTAGTTTGCGGGTATGTCTTAATTGGGTTAAAGCCAGCTTTAATGTACTAGTTTGAGAAGTAAACAGAGAGATAGTGCGCATTTGCATTTTTTGAATAGAGCATTCAAGAAGTGGGGTGAAAACTTGACGTCTATCTAGCAGATACCAATCCATATGTTTGTATTACTAATAAAATTGGTACAATGAAAGGGATTTCATTGTTAAAAGGTGAAGTTCAAAGAGGCTGTTGATACAATGAGAATTAACATTCAATGGGGCTGGTAGGCATAACTTCAGTAGTTTTTGGGTGTGCAGAGCAGAGGCAATGTAAGATCAAATGGCAGCTGCAAGCCTCCAACTGGCTCCACAGTGGAAAGAACCTCAGTTTGAATTAGCATGGTGAAATTGCTTTGCCTGATGTATGGTTAAGTCTATAGGTTGTTGTTGCCTTAATGGAGATTAGTTTGGGAATTTAAAAGTTATGATAGTAGCAATTTGTAGCCATGTGTACATATATTTTAACCAGTGTAAATTTATAAAATGTTTCATTCAGTTTAATGTAAAACCTCGAGAACTCGTGGTCTGATTCCTGAGTCGCATCTCAAACATGACACTTAAAATTATTGGTTATGACAGCTGTTTAAAGTTTCCCTCTGGGATTTTTAAAAATAACTCCGCTTTAACAACTGCATTGGTCATAACAGGTTGCAAGAGTAGGTTAGAGGCTGGGAATCTTTGGACAGTAACTCATCTCCTGACTCCCCAAAGCCTGTTGACCATCTATAAGGTATAAATCAGGAGTGTAATGGAATACACTCCACTTGCCTGCATAAATGCAGATTAATCAAAACTCAAGTTGTTTGATATCATTCAGAACAAAGCAGCCCGCTTTGATAGGGATCCCATCTATCACCTTAAATATTCACTTTCTCCACCATTGAGGCACAGGAGCAGCAGTGTGTACCATCCTCAAGATGCACTGCAACAACTTACAAAGCTCCTTCAATAGCACCTTCCAAAGCACCACCACTTTGGAGGACAAGGGCAGCAGGCGCATGTGAACACCCACCACCTACAAACTTCCCTCCAAATCATGCATCATTCTGACTTGGAACTATATTGCTATTCCTTCACAGTCGTTGGGTAAAAATCCTGGAACTCCCTCTCTAACAGCATCGTGGGTGTTGCTACACCACGTGGACTACAGCAGATCAGGAAGGTGGCTTATAAATGATGCGTGTTTACTCAAACAACAGCTCAGCCATACCCAATGAGGGATGTGGTGTTACTGACAGAGCAACAGTAAGCAGGGGTGGGCAACTTTGAGGCTGTCCCTCCCCATAGGTGACATAAGCAATAGGCTTCAGCTGCAGATTTCAAGACCAAGGTCTAGATCTCAGAGACCCACGCTGTTAAGGATGGATGATTGAGGATCATTGACATGCAGGTAGTGGATACCGTGGCCCAAACCTTCTGGTATGGGGAGCAGCGAGTTAAACAGTTTAAGTCGCTGGGGTGCCCGAGGAAGTCCTGATGCGCACACATGCACAGTAGGTATGCAGGAAGTTTAAACTTCTAATTGCTGTTCTTACCCAGCACTGATTGCTGTATGATTCACTGCGAAAATGGAATGAGATAGCCAGAACCATGGAGACCATGATTGTATATGCTTATGTTGGTTTTTACACTGATTTACTTAGAACTTTTTTAAACAGGTGCAAAGTTTGCTGAGGAGCATAACTTTAAGCTAATCAGCATTCTCGGGGATGGAGGAAGAGGGCAAGCATCGTTGGGGGAGGTGAGGGAGGGGGTGAGCAGTCATTGAGAGAAGGCTGCTGAGTGTTTGGGGGGGCAAATCCATTTAAAACAGTGTAGGTTGATGAACTGAAGACAAACTGAAGGGGTATGGCTGCACTGCAATTATACTAGCCACTTGGCCTCCTAACTCTGTTCATCACTGAATCCCTGCTGGAGCTGGCATCGGTAGGTACTACAGCGTAAAATGCTAAGTGGGCAGATTAAATCACAGTCAGTGGCAGGCGCACCCTCTCCACTGAACAGGAAATCTGAGGCAATGTCTTTTCTTATGATGCTGACAATGGAAACATTGAACAATTCAATTTCCATATATGCACTGCAACAATAGGGCTGTCGTGGCAACAACTGTGCACAGTTTTGACTGATGCACCGAGCTCCATTTCACCTGCCACTCCACCTACGCCCCATCCAGAAATTGATAGTTTTTGTATGGAAAGTCCGGATCTTTGCATCAGAAGTAGTTTAGATCAAAGTGAACATTCTGCTCCTCAGGCCATATTTCGAGTCCTCTGCGTAATTGTCTGAACTTGGGAGTGTAAGAGTTGCGCTTTGTATGAACACGGGAGTGTTAGAGAGCTCAGCAACATAACGAGCTTCACTGCAGCACAGCTTGACTGTATTAAGTACATATTTCAAGCAGTGTTGGATGAGTTGTGTCCAATTGCACCTTCCGCTTCCCTGCATTATCAATACAGTTCTTCATTTAGCAAAATACTGTGGTCAGCAAACACAACTCTTAAAAAAGGTGACATTTATACATTAGTTGAAATGTAATGAATGTCTAAGAGTGGATAACTTCTCCATAATTTCAACCTGAAATATTCAAAATACATTCATCCACAGATGGATGTATAGATGGAAAATTTACTTTGTACTTTTCAATTCTACCAAATTTCATTTACTTCATGAAAAAACAAAATCTGTAAGAATTCTGATGTTAGTTTGGATGTGATGAGCTGAAAATAAAAATTGTTTCCACTTAGTTCTTTGATGGAATGGAGAAAAGCCAACTGAGAAAGTGGGGCAACACCAGGGATGCCTGCATTCTTTGTAAGGAAGTTCCTTGTTCCAGAAGAGCTAATAGGCTTACCCAGGCCTCCAGGAGCTCAGTGCATAGTCAGTAACGTCTATTCATTCAAACTGAGGCTTGATTGACAGCTTTATAACTACTTTTAGCAGTATCTCAACCTGTCCAAAAGGCAACTCTAGAATAAAAGCAAAATACTGTGCATGCTGGAAATCTGAAAGTAAAACAAAAATTACTGGAAAAACTTAGCAGGTCTGACAGCATCTGTGGAGAAAAAGACAGAGTTAACGTTTCGTGTCTGTATGACTCTTCCTCAGAACTAAAGAGAAGTAAAAATGTGGTGAAATATATACTGTTTAAGGGGGATGGGGCAGGTGAAGCTGGATAGAAGGCCAGTGATAGATGGAGGCAAAGGGGAGATTGCAAAAGATGGCATAAACAAAAGGTTGAAGGGGTGTTGATGGTGGTGATACTAGCTAAAGGAGGTGCTAATGGTGACATTAAGAGTAGAAAGCAGAATGAGCAAGTGACAGATGGCCCTAGTGGGGTTGGAGTGGGGGGAGGGGATGGTGTGCGAGAAAAGATCAAAATAGGCTAAAGGGTTGGGATAAAACAATGGATGGAAATACATTTTAAAAATAATAATAATGGAAATAGGTGTGAAAAATATATTTTAAAATTTTTAAATATTTGGAAAAAGGGGATCAAAAAGGGGTGAGAATCGAGGAGCGAGTTCATGATCTGAAGTTGTTGAACTCAATATTAAGTCCAGAATGCTGTAAAGTGCCGAATTGGAAGATGAGGTGCTGTTCCTCCGGTTTGCGTTGAGCTTCACAGGAAAAACATTGCACCAGGCCAAGGACGGACATGTGGGCATGAGAGCAGGGTGGTGTGTTGAAATAGCAAGCAAGAGGAAGGTCTGGGTCATGCTTGCGGACAGACCGAAGGCATTCCGCAAAGCTGTCGCCCAGTCTGCATTTGGTCTCTCTAATGTAGAGGAGGTCGCATTGGGAGCAGCGAATGCAGTAGGCCAAATTGAGGGAAGTGCAAGTGAAGCGCCGCTTCACTTGAAAGGAGTGTTTGGGCCCTTGGACGGTGAGGAGGGGGGAAGTAAAGGGGTAGGTGTTGCACCTTCTGTGATTGCATGGGAAGGTGCCGTGGGAGGGGGTTGAGGTGTTGGGGGTAATGGAGGAGTGGACCAGGGTGTCCCGGATGGAACGGTCCCTACGGAATACCAACAGGGGGAGTGAAAGGAAGATGCGTTTGGTGGTGGCATCATGCTGGAGTTGGTGGAAATGGCAGAGGATGATCCTTTGAATGTGGGGACTGGTGGGATGAAAAGTGAGGATAAGGGGGATCCTATTGTGGTTCTGGGAGAGAGAGGAAAGTGTGAGGGCAGAGGTGAGGGAGATGGGTCCTGTCAACCCCTGGGTGGGAAACCTCACTTAAGGAAGAAGGAAGACATGCCAGAAGTGCTGTTTTGGAAAGTGGCACCATTGGAACAGAAGTTTGGTCTGGGTTTGGCTAGGAGAGTAGTGATATATACCTAATCATGCTGCTAAATGACAGTATGATGTAAATAAAATGACTGTAAGAAGCAGACCACAGCCCTTGGTCCGGGATGCATCCTCTGCAACACAAGGCTCTCCACCATAAGGAGGCAGATTCCCTTGTCTGGACAATCCTGATAATAGAAGATGTGTAATATTATTTGGTGAGAGAAATCTTTCCAGTGACCATACAGAATCCTGTGAATTACTCTTCAGCCCTTTGTTTGTCAAGCCAACAATTTATTTATCATACTTCTATTGCACTCAGTATGTTCAAGTGGCTACTGGTACAGGGGTGCCGACATCAGCAAGTTCCTTTGATCCTGGAATAAGTACGAAACAAATAGATGTAGCAATGGGAGGAGTGGATGGCTGAAATAGGATCAGCTAAATGGTCTTCCTCTAAGTGTCTCAATGATGCTTGACTGACCACATGCAAGCAATTCAATTTAAATTGTTCAGTTGCATCCTGCCACGCTTCCCTTGTGACGATTTAATACGAGAATGTTAGAAATATCAACATGGATGCCTTTGACAGCTCAAGAACTTAACATGGCATTCAGGCTGTCAGGTCTACTTATAAAAGGAACAAATGCCTTGGCAGAAAGGTTCAGTCTGACTGTCTCAAGTTGCAGCTCAACATTACTTGCATGTTTCCAAACAGCATTTCTGACTTGCAGCATTCAGATATAATGAGGGGCTTGGGCGCAAAGTTTCAAGAGAAACAAAGTCAAAATGTAGGACACAATAAACTGAGCCAAAGTCCTGGGAATTGTCAACAACCAGCCTCATATCAGAAAAGGGTGATCAATACTTCAGCTGAGATGACATGGAAATTTTTGAAATCTGGACCAATCCCCAAGACTGGGGAAGGCAATGCTCGAGTTCACTGGAGCAAAGATGACTGAATCTTATACCAACTAAAAGCTGATGTTGAAGGCTCTTCTGTTAATCAGCAATACTCCATAGCACATTTATAAGGATTTGAGAAACTTTCCATTTTTACATTTAAAAATCTTGACCTGGACAAAACTAAGAATGCTGAAGGCAACGACATGTGATATAGGAAAATGCTGACAAAGCAGCGGCATCAATCCTGAGAAATCTAAAGTTACTCCAGCAGTGCAAAACTTATCAGTTGACACCAAAGAAGTGCTACATATAAAATGCACCATGGTAATATCTTGACAGGCACAATTCCTCAATTGGCCTGAACTTCTGATGAACTGATTTATGTAACATTGTGTTGCACATTACAAAGGGTGAAGCAATATGAAAAGCAGTAGAAACAATTAACATGAATGTTAGAATATTTTCAAGTGGTTTAAATGGTCAAGACAAATGAGGAGAAAAGTTATGAACAGTAACCGATGGTTGTGACCGATTTACAAATGGTAGCTAACCTCATCAAAAGAAATAAGAATGGCACGTGCACTACAGAATGTGTGTTCTACAATCAACGTATTAGTTGAAAAATTATTAGGGTCGTGCACCCTTGACTAAACAGAGAACATAAAGTTCGTTCACACACTACCCAAAGAGAAGCATTTAAAATAGGAAAATGAGAAAACTGTAGTTTGTCCCTGGCAAGAAAAGCAAATTATAAAACTAAAAGAATTAGAAGCAGATAAGTGTTTGCATCGGAAGTTTGATAACCCAAATAGACCAAAACAGGTAAACTGAGAGCGACTGCATCAAAAAATATAAAAATGGGATTAGATTTAAAAAACCAATGAAATTACAACCTTAGTCATATCAGCAGGTCATCTTCAAGTCAAAGGTGGAAGGAAATACACAAAACCAGGAGCATGTAAAGCAAAGGAGAAAGAGCAGGAGGGTTCAAATAAAATGTGAAACAAAAGGTGGAGTTCACTAGTCCCTTAGCGGGGCCCTCAAAACAAATATAGGGGTGGAAGGAACATTTAAAGCAAAAGAAAAAGATGTTGCATGTTGTAACCGTCAACCTCATTTGTTCACAAGATAGTGGACACTGTTCACAAGTGTGAATGCAACTGATAGAGGAAGTAGGAGGACCAGAGTCCGGAACCAGGACTTCCTGAAATTAAAAAAAAACTTGCAGATGGTGATGAGACTTGTACCAGTTGTAAAAAAGGATGTGGCAGACACGGATGTAGGATTCTCTAACTTTCCCTTGGTGTATTTGCAGTGAAAGTGTAAGGGAATGTGTAAAAGTTTGCTGACCTAGAAATGTTTAACAGAGCTACAAGCTGTATGTTTCCAAACACATGTACCTTTCTTTTGAGATGCTTGGAGTTATACTTTTAGTTTTGAACTGATCTTATACTGTAAATCAAACTTTTGGACTTGCAATCTGCGAATATCACGTAAAACTTTTGCGCTTTTTGAGTTCATACATATTACTGGGAGCAATACTTTTACACTGTTGCAAGTGTAAATCTGGTTGTTGAGGATGTACATATTAATTTAAGATTGTGCACCCAGAAGTGGGGAAAAGTTTGTGATTTACACTTTAAGTTAAAGTCAATTGTTTAACGATGAAAAGTAGATGCATTTTCTATAGGTAAAAAGATAAAATTCGCCTTTAAGAATTGCAAGTTACAGTTGCGACACTCAGGTAGTAGATCAATGAGAACTTTTCAGAGGACTTTGTTTTAATTGAATTACAGCTAAAAATTATGATTGCTTTATGCAGTTTAAATTAAAGACATGGGATCTTATTTTATGTCAACCAGAATGTTTGCAAAGTACTGTTTTCTTAATTTGGTTACTGCATATCTGAGATCTGCTTCTAAAAGTGAATACAGTGACATAAGCAGATTGATATTCTATACCACGGTTGAAAGATTACATTGACAAAGTAGGGCAATCAAAATTTATCACAAAGATCGACTTGCTAAAAGGATGTTGGCAAGTACCGTTGTCGGAGAGAGCAAAGGAGATATCAGCTTTTGTAACGCCAAGTGGACTATATCAGTTTAAAATCATGCCATTTGTTATGAAGAATGCACCTGTGACATTTCAAAGACTGACAAAGTAATTGTGGGTCTAAGCAATTGTGCTGTTTATATTGATGATCTAATCGTTTTAAATCAGGCGTGGGAGGAGCATTTACAGCATCTGGAAGAATTATTTACTCGACTACAAGAAGCTAATTTCGTGATGAACTTGGCTAATAGTGCATTTGGAAAAGCGCAAGTTACGTATCTTAAGGCCATACCATTGGACATGGTAAAGTGGCTCCGAGAGATGTGAAAGTCAAGGCTATTGTGGATTTCCAAGGGCCTATAACAAAACGAGAAGTTTTGAGATTTCTGGGCATGAGTGGGTTTTACTGGAAATTTGTACCAAATTTTAGCTGAGTGGTTTCTCCACGAACAGAACTATTAAAAAAGAACAAGAAGTTTCAATGGACACAGGAGTTTTTTTTTTAAAACATTTGTTCATGGGATGTGGGTGTCATTGGCTAGGCCAGCATTTACTGCCCTTGTTCGGAGGGCATTATTTTTTTTAAAGAGTCAACCACATTGCTTTGGGTCTGCAGTCACACGTAGGCCAGACCAGGTAAGGACAGCAAATTTCCTTCTCTAAAGGACATCTGTGAACCAGATGGGTTTTTACGACAATCGACAATGGTTTTGAGGTCATTATTAGACTTTTAATTCCAGATACTTATTGAATTCAAATTCTACTATTTGCTTTGGTAGAATTTGAACCCGGGTCCCCAGAATATTACCATGGGTCTCTGGACTACCAGTTTAGTGACAATGCCACAATGCATTGTAGTCATTCGATAGTTTGAAAACTGTACTAACTACGACACCAGTTTTGGCAATACCCAATTATGCCAAGCAATTTAAGCTGGCTGTTGAAGCAAGCAATATAGGCATTGGGGCTACACTGTTACAAGAAGGTTACACTGGAGTTGAAAAAAACGATAGGGTATTTTTCACAGAAGCTGAATGTACGACAGAGAAGATATTCAATGATCGAAAAAGAGACTTTGGGTTTGGTGTTAGCATTGCAGCATTTTGAAATTTTTGTTGCAAACAATTCATCAGTTTATTACAACCATTTAATATAAGGATTATACATATTGCTGGAAGAGAAAATCTGTTTATATATATTAATCTATACATCTGGTAATATAATAGTGTAATTATATAGGAGATAGTGTGAGATAGGTAATTACAAAATGAAGCTGTCTTTTAGAATTATGATGGTTCATTTTTCGATAGGAAGGGGGATGGCATGAAGCTATTAATGTATATAATGTTATTGGAAATTATTTTTTTAAATAGAGGTTTAGTCTGTGTGTGTGTGTTTTAATTGGATTAAAGCCAGCCAGTCTGGGTGCTTTGATGTATAGTAGTTTTGAGATGTAAACATAGGGGTAGAGGACATTTGCATTTTGTTGACTAGAGCATTCAAAGACTCGGGGTGAAATCTTGCACCTTGCAGCTAGGAGACACCAATCAATGTTTATATCACTAATAAAATTGGTACTATGAAAGGGGTTTTATTGTTAGAAGATGTGGAGTTCAAAGGGCCTGATGATACAATGAGAATTTACATTTAAAGAGAAATGCTGGATACAACAGAAAGCAGTTTTGTGTGTGCAGAGCAGAGGCATGTAACATCAAAGCAGCTGTAAGCCTATCACTGTGTTTGCAAAGGAACCAAAGTGAAAGGAACGTCATTTTGATTTGTAAGGTGAAAATGCTTTGCCTGGTGTCTGCTCAAAGTCTATGGGTTGTTGTTGCCTTAGTGGAGATTAGTTTGGGAATTTGTTAAAAAGTTATGATAGTAGTAATTTGTAGCCATGTGTATATGTTTAACTTGTGTAAATTAATAAATGTCTCATGTGGTTTGATATAAAAACTTCTTGAGAACTAGTGGCCTTATTCCTGAATTTAGAGCTGCATCTCAAACATACCATTTGAAAATATAGGTTATGACAATTGTTTAAAGTTTCCCCCTGGGATTTTAAATAACAGCCTTTACCAAATGCCGTGTCATAACAACAATATGGTACTCTGTACTAGATATGGGGTCATCTGACCTTGGGGTTGTAGATCAGATAGCACATGTTGGAGATGGTCTTGATTGACTTCAGTTACTGCAGAGATGTGTGTTTATGTTAGGAAAATCTGTTATCAATAAAGTTAGCTCAGCTACAATGTCAATAGGCTGTGTGCATCATTGAAATTAAAAACAAGACATGCTGTCAGAAGTAAACTAAATGCAACAATGAGGTTCTGAAACCACCGGCAGAGCTCAGTTTGGAGGGAAATCTCGCCGAAAACCGGAGCAGGTTCCGGCAGCAATTCGAGCTGTACCTCACAGTGACGGGCAGTGATAAAAAAGACCTTCAGGTACAGTCTTCCATCTTTCTTCACGTAGCAGGGGAGGAAGCCCTATAAGTCTATCACACATTCACGTTTGAAAGTGATGAGAAACAAAATGACTTGAAAGAAATAACAGAAAAATTTGAAGCCTGCTGCAGCCCTAAGAAAAACATCACGTATGAAAGATCCCGATTTTTTACGTGCACACAAGGCAGTGACAACATTGATCAATATGTAACTGAGTTGATAAAACGAGCTAAGTTGTGTGAATTTGGAGAGCTTGAAGAATCACTTATCCGAGATAGAATAATTTGTGGGATCGCAAATGACACTCTTGAGAGAACGGCTTTTGAGAGAAGTTGATCTCATGCTGGAGAAAGTAATAAATATCTGCAGAGTAGCAGAGGCAACAAAATGCCAGATTAAATAGATGACAGAAGATGAAAAGCTGCACACAGTCAAGCAGTTAGAAGCAGTTAAACAGAAACAGCCACGGGAAAGAACAAATAGACAGTCTGAACTTAAAAAGAACAAAACTGCTTTTAAAACATTTAAGTGCAGCCAATGTGGAATGGAGCATTTTCCACGTAGTTGTCCAGTTTACGGAAAGCAGTGTAAGAACTGTGATAAACTAAATCACTTTGCTAAGATGTGTAAATCGAAGAAAGTGCACACGATTGACACAGGCACTGAAACTGAACTTTTGTGTTGGTGCAGTAACAACAAATTCCAAAGAAGATGAATGGAAGGTTGATTTAAAAATTGCCAACATGATGGTGAATTTCAAGCTTGACACAGGTGCACAAGCAAATGTCATTCCCATAAGCCTGTATCGTAAGATAAGCAAAGAAAAACAGCTAACTAAAACAAAAGTGAAGCTGTCTACTTATACAAGTGAAAAAATTGTAGTAGAAAGCAAATTTATAGTGAACTACAAAAAAAGTCTCAAGCACTTCAATTCATAGTGGAATCAAAGCTTGTGAAAATCTGAAGCACATCAAGAGAATAATCACTGTCACCATTTTTGACATCCTGAGTGAGTATGAAGTTGTGTTCCAGGGGACTGGTTGCATAAAAGGAGAATGCACCATCAAGATTGACGAAACTGTGACACTCAAAATACACCCACCCGGGAAAATACCAGTAATGCGGAGAGATTGACTGAAAGCAGAGTTGGACAGAATTAAGAGGCTTCACATCACTAAAAAATTGAACAACCAACAAATTGGGCTAATCCAACTGTAACCGTAGAAAAATCAGATGGGAATCTGCGAGTCTGTCTAGATCCCAGAGACCGAAACCAGGCAGAACAAAGAGAGCATTACCAGCTGCCCGCAGTAGAAGAGATCACATGTAAGCTAGCTGATGTTAAATACTATTCAGTCTTGAATGTGAGTTCAGGCTTCTGGCAGGATAAGGTGGGTGAACACAGCTCATATCTCTGTACCTTCAATACACCATACAGGCGGTACAGGTTTTTACGCTTACCTTTGGTATAATTCAGCTCCGGAGGTGTTCCACAGAACAGTGAAGCAGCTGTTTGAAGGATTAGAGGGTGTGGAAACCTATATCAACGATGTAATAGTCTGGGGAGCCTCACAAGAAGAACACGACCACAGACTGAGGCAGGTGCTGCTCACAGCTAGAGAAAGGAACCTCAAGCTAAAGAAGGAAAAGTGCAAAATAGGTTTTCATGAAATCAAGTACTTGGGACATGCTCACAAGTGAGGGACTGAAGCCAGACCTGAGTAAAATTGAAACAGTCGTGAACATGCCACCCCCAGAATGTAAGAAAGGCTTGGAGAGGTTTTTGGGAATGGTGACCTATCTTGGGAAATTCATTCCGAACATGTCAGACCTGAGACAGCGCCTCTCAGAGAACTTCTACAAAATGCTGTGGAATGGCACTGGGAACAATGTCACCAGGAAGCTTTGACCAGTCTGAAGAGTACACTGGCCCAGGCACAAGTGTTAAAGTATTATGATGTCAGTCAGCCAGTCAAGATCTCAATAGACGCTTCAAACACTGGCCTGGGAGCTGTCCTCTTGCAAAATGAGGCACCAGTGGCATATGCTTCAAAGGTAATGATTGAAATACAGCAGTGGTATGCCCAAATAGAGAAAGAAATGCTAGCAATTGTGTTTGGCCTAGAACGCTTCCACCAGTTTGTCTATGGTAAGGATGTGGAAGTACAGTCTGATCATAAGCCTTTGGAAGCTATGCTTAAAAGGTCACTGAACTGTGCACCACCAAGAATCCAAAGATTACTAATGCGTCTGCAGAAGTACTAGCTCAGAGTTAAATACAAACTGGGCAAGGAAATGTAAATCGCAGACACTCTGTCACGGGGATTCCCACCATCATGGAGGAAGAGGATAAAGAAACGGAAGCACAGATTCACATGCTGACAAAGAACTTACCCGTGGCTGTAACCAAGCTGGATGAGATCAGGGAAGTGACCAAGAACGACACTACCCTGAGAAAACTGCAGCAGATTGTACAAACTGGCTGGTCCACACATCGGAGTGGAGCCCCTTCTGCTGTACAAGAGTACTGGAACTTTCGTGAGGAACTTCATGTAGCAGAAGGAATACTTTTCAAGGGAGAAAAGATCATAATTCCTACAGCACTGAGAAAAGAAATGCTGCAGCGCATACATGAAAGTCACCTTGGCGCAGAAACATGCAGGAGAAGAGCTCGAGATGCCTGGGAGTACAAATTGGTGAAATGGTGAATGCTTGTGCAATGTGCCAGAAGTATAGCAAGTCACAACAAAAAGAACCACTTCAACCACACAGTGTTCCAGAGAGGCCCTAGCAGAAAATTGGAGTGCATTTGTTCACATTTGACAACATGGAGTACCTACTAGCAGTAGGCTACTACTCAAAGTTTTTTGAGTCTGTGCTGGTGAGAAATGTTAGTAAGAGCATCATTGTAATAAAGAATTTAAAATCAATTTTTGCTCGCCATGGTATACCTGAAGTGCTCATCTCAGCTAACGGTTCACAATTCTCAGGCAGAGTTTCGCAAATTTGCACAGGACTGGGAGTTTTGCCACACTACGTCAAGTCCCAAATATCTACAATCCAATGGAATGGTGGAACGAACCGTGCAGACTTTAAAAAACCTGTGAAAGGCAGCAACGGAAGATGGAAGAGACCCCTACCTGGCTCACTGGATTTCAGGAATGCTCCACTGGAGGGCATTGGATCATCTCCAGCACAGTTCTGATGGGGAGAAGACTAAGAACTAAGCATCCAACTGTGCTCAACTGTCGTTTCCACAGACAGTGAGCTACAGCATGCAGGGCTTGCTCAAACTGAGACAGCAGGAGCAGCAACAGTATTTTGATCGAGGCGCCTGACCTTTGCTTGACCTGAACATGGGAGAGACACTGAGGATTCAGCATGAAGGGATCTGGAATCCTGCTGTTGTCACAGGAATCACAAGGGAACCAAGGTCTTACATAGTGTAGACTCCAAACAGAAATTCTGAAGAAAAACAAATGAAACGCAACCCTGCTCTGAAGCAGAGAGTGTAGCTGAAAATTAAAACCCAGAATGCACCAGTGAAGCAACAGATAACCAGACAAAGCCTGAGAGTCCTGAGAATTGTCCAAGGGGTGATAGTGACACAGAGCTGGAGAAGGCCCCTTGTCCTTCAAAATCACCTCTGTCACCATTCAGAATATCCAGTGGAAGAATTGTGAAAAAAAACCACAGAGATACAGAGATGAGTAATAGACGAAACAGACTGATCAAAACAGAGAAAGAATGGATGAGACTTTTGTGTACTTGAGTTGTATAAAAGTTATCTTTTTAAAAAAGGGGGAAATGTCATGATAATAGTTGATTGTGGTAGTGGACTCCAGTGTTAGATATTATATGTTAGTCTGTACCAGATATGGGCTCACTTGACCTGGGGGTTGTAAGTCAGATAGCACATGTTGGAGCCTGACTTGATAGAATTCAGTTACTGCAGATATGTGTTTACGTTAGGAAAATCTATTATCAGTAAAGTTAGCTCAGCTACTATGTCGACAGCCTGTGTGCATCATTGAAACAAAAAACAATACAGGCATCAAAAGGGTGTGTCTGAAACAAAGCCTCATGCAGATGTGGCGGCCTTGTATGCAACAGACTACGGGATGCTATAATTTATAACTGCCTCACATTTGCCCAGTATGATCCTGGCTTGGAGTTAAAATGTCCTCTAGTTATGTCAAAGCATCTATGGCCCATGGAGAAAGTAATAGATTGATTGCAGTGACCCATCTCAACCAGTGCTACTTGGCCACAATTGACTGTTCTTCAAAATGGGGCTAAATAGCAATCAGGAATTGTAAATTAATTTGAGAGAAAAAATGCTAAATATGACAGAGTAGAGAAGGAGAAAGGAAAATATTGCATCCCTTTTCCACCATCTCAATTCGCAGGAGTTCTTTTTCAGCATACTGTCTACTTAAAAATCCTGCGTCACTGCTGTCGTTATGAATTCTTTTAAATTTTGTAAGAATGCTACAAAGATTTATTTTGAACACTGATTTTTCATTCAGTTATATTGAGTATTTTTACAGACACTTTCTAAGGGGCTGAAAAACATTGACATAATTTACTGGGTTTATAAGCACACATTCTTTTAATTTTTAAAAATTCATTCATGGGATGTGGGCATCGCTGGCTAGGCAAGCATTTATTGCCCATCCCGAATTGCATTTAAGAGTCAACCACATTGCTGTGGGTCTGGAGTCACATGTAAGCAAGACCAGGTAAGGACAGCAGATTTCCCTCCCAAAAGGATTTTAGTGAACCAGATGGGTTTTTAGAACAATTGGCAATGGTTTCATGGTCATTATTAGGCTTTTAATTCCAGATTTTTACTGAACTCAAATTCCACCATCTGACTTGGCGGGATTCGAACCCACGTCCCCAGAGCATTACCCTGGGTCTCTGGATTACTAGTCTAGCAACAATACCACGATACCATTGCCTCCCCTAAAATAAAATTATCAGTTCTGTTTTGTTAAGAAAATATTGGCTTGAATTAAAGAATTGAAAATATTGGAATTATTGAGCCTTACCTAACTCATTAGATTGTGAAAACCTGATTTATTGTGGCCTCAGTGAAAGTCTGGTTATTGTAAATTATGTGGAGATCTCTTATTCTGGACATGAGACTATTATATATAAGAATTGATAGTTTTTAATTTCTGTAACATTTAATGATTTGATGTGGAAATTACCATCTCTATTACAACAATCTGGAGATATTTTGTAATTGGACTCTACTAACTAACCAAATAACTAATTCCTCAGTAGCTTTGAAGTTACAAAGGCTTTACAATAAAATAAAATGGAGTTTGGTTCTTTTTCCATGGGTAAAGTTTTTTAAAAAATTACATAAAATGGCACATGAAACTGCTGATACCTGTTTTTAATTCACCACAAAACAACTTCTGTATTGCTGAAAATAAATATATCACATTAAATGTTAAGAGTCTTAATTTGAATGATTATTCACCTGCACAGTGACAGTAGGAAATTATGGAGATGAGGAAGAATTTCTTGTCTCCGAATTTGTTCATCATTAAGTTCTCCATCCCAGAGATCAGTGGAGGCTGGGTCATTGAATGTATTCAGGGCTGAGTTGGACAGATTTTTGATCTACAAGTGAGTCAAGGGTTATGGGGGAGCAGGCAGGAAAGTAGAGTTGAGACCATGATCAGGTCAGCTATGATCCTATTGAATGGCTGAGCAGGCTTGAAGGGCTAAATAGCCGACTCCTGCTCTTATTTCTTATGTCCTTATGAACTGACAAATTAACTCCTTAGGCTCTTAATAAGAGCCACAGTGAAATCTCTGTTTCTCTTCTCTTTTAAATAGGGGCTGATGGTTCTTGGACCATATAGATGTTGATAGTGCATCAAGAGATCTAGTAGTTTTAAGAATGTGACACCTTAGCTATGGTATTGGCATCAAAGGTCACAACGTGATAGCAGCTGAATTTAACATTCTGCCTTACAAAGGCTTCGCCTTAACCCATTTAGGGCCATTGCTACCTTTTGAGACAATGCCCAAGTGTAGGGAGATATGAATGTTATATCCCAAAAAGTAATTGCTATTACTTTTGACTTTAAATGTAAACCCACCAAGCCTGGGCATCATTTATCTCTAAAATTGGAATTACTAAGACAAATTGACATTAATTGTTGTTTTTAAATACTTGAGAAGGGAAAATGTATCTGAAGTTTGAGGGAATAATCATACTTTCACTTAAAAGAGAAAAGAGTGCAGTCTATGTAGTTCCTGCCAAACACTGTGCAACAAAGTAGGAAGTTTGGGGAAATAAAGTTAAACACCATCAAATCTTGTGAGTTCAGCAATACTCTTAGGATTTGGGATAATTTTAAATTGTTAAAATGGACTCGGGTCCTCTAAAATAAACAAACAAAATATGTTAACAACTTTGACCAGGTGTGGACATTGAGTCTATGTTTTTTTTACCTATAATATTGTATTGGACAGTAAAGTTCCTTCAGGATTCATGAATAAGAAGAAATGTTAATTATGTTTTAATACTGACCAAAACTAAGTGATTGAGGATATAAGATAGAAACACCATAACCAGGGGGAATCTGCTAACAGTGCATATCCGAGCTGCTAAATCTGAGAGTGAATATCATGCAATGTTTGATTCCAGTTGATTTTTTTTTCAGATGCTTATCACCTCATGCTCATCATGCTTTCCTTAATTATCTGGACAAGAAACAATTGACCACATAACTTTATATGAGAATTTTTCCAATCAAGTAAAACTGGGAGAAGACTGTCATGAATGAATTGAAAATAAATTGTACAGCAGCTGATAGAGGCCTCGCCTGGGCACGGTTCATAGACAAGGCTGTCGTTAGTCCAATGCATAAAAGGCCCACTGCTGATGGCTTTTTAATTCCATAGAAAGGAAATATCACATGAATCTCACCCCAACGTCTCAAACATCAGAAACATCTTCAAAAGAACTCTGCCATCATAATTTTCCCTGTTGAGAACCTGGTCTGATGTTGCACTATCTGGAGGATGCTTGACTCAGAAAATTCTTTAATTAGAAATTGAAGATCATGGCAATAGAATAATCGGAAGCTGTTAAACGCTCAAGCGGTTATTAAAATAACTAAATTATGTATCCATGAGAAAATTAAGTCTTGCTTTATTTTCACTTTGAAGAGGGAAATTACAGTGCATTGAACTGAAATACTACATCTCAGTCTGTAATGAAAAATGAAAAGTTAAAATGCTCACAGTTTAAGGAAATGAGGGGGCATAAGTGCTTTCAATGGAAAATATTTATTATTGAATTTTGTAAAGTAGTTGTAGGTTTGTTTAATGTAAGACAAGTTCTGCTTCTGAAACATGGTGGGTCTTGAAAACGAGTGGGGTTGCGCTTACACAAGTGAAGGTATACTAACTTAATTCAGCACTTTTGATCTGTCAATAGCATAAATTTAAAAAAAATCTTCATTTGTAAGTTCCTTTCTGCTTTTAAAGAAAAAATATACATTGATGTTACTTCTTACTATATGGCTATTCTGAATATAATGGTTGAATAAATTCTAATATTATGAATTAATTTCTTAGTTAGGCAGTTTCTATTGATGCATATGTGACAAGTTTCTTTCCTACAACAAGGCAGTGAAATAATCAATTATTGCTGAACAAATGAGTTTGGTCCCATTTGCTGTACTCGTTTTATAATGATTGAAATTTAACACGTGGCAAACACAACCTGTAAATGTATAATAATTCAAATAAACCAGGTTAAATGTACAATTGTGTGGATTCACTGTAAAAAGTCTGAAGTTTTAAAGAACCTGCTTAAAAGGTATAACTTACAATTTGTCTCAACAGGTATGACAAAGATTAAAAATGCTTTAGGAGGGTGGGACAGAGATTGATCCTTTTTAGACCTCAAGATTCTTGTGCAATTTTATACAATTCAAGCATATATTAATATCCAGTCAAAAAGGAAGTGCTCTAGTCCTGTGCCAAGCATCATAATACAAAGACAATGTAGGTAAAGCACCTGACAAGCAATGTCAGTTCATTAGTAGATCACAGTGCACACTATTTCAGAATTAAATTTACTGCTTCACATTTATGTAACAAATGTTGAATAAACTACGCAAGCTCTCACAACAAAATTTGTGATCAGTAGGGTGCAAAAGGTTAATTTCTGTCATGCAAAGGTTAGGCTTCCAACAAATACTGAACACACTTACTCTCTATTGAGAGTTCCAACACAAGGGTTTGCATGCAAAAGAAAGATAAACAGACTAATTAGTTGCCATCAATAAGAATACCTATGGGGAAGAAAGCATATTTAATATTTTTCTTACCATATCAAAATCTGCAAGTTTGATGCAGGGCTATTCAATTTATACTGTACTGCACTCATATAAAACTTCCTCTTTGCTGATGTTGAAATCCCTTAAATGGCCTCACATCTCCCCAGTGGTGACCTCCATTAGTACTGCAACCACCCCAAACAACACAGCATTTCCTCTGACCATTGCCTCTTGTGTATTCCCTCCTCTTCAGCCACCGAAATCTCCACACTCTGGAAATCCCTGCAAGAATCCCTCTGACTAACAGCCTCTTCCCCCCTCTTTAAAGCCTATTTCTTCGAACAAGCTTTTGGTCACTCATCCTGATAAATCTTTCTTTGGATCTTCACCCTTTTATTCCATACATGTGGAGCATCTTTGAACAATTTCCGATGTTAAAGGCGTTATGTTATTGCAAGTTATTTTATTTTCTTCCTTTCTTGGTCCCACCTTCACCTCACTTCAGTAAATCTACCCCACCAATGGAGTAAATCTACCCCACCAACGTCGACGTCTAAATCTATACTTAAAAACGAAACAGAGATTTAAGTGGTGTAGCGCATTACAGCAACAGTATGCTGTCATCTACGCATCTATACAAACTCCCAATTTTCGTCAAGATATTATTAGGAAGGCCCAAGTAATGGTAGAATGATTACTCCAACACTGATTGCTCAACTGTATTGGAGGCTCTTGGCTTTGATCACACCACTGGATGTAACACCAAGTGGAAGCAAAGCTTCTCTTCACACCTTTTCCTCAAAAATGGGGAAGGAACTAATAGTGATTACCCAAATGCAGAGCTGCATTGATGAATGATATGGGGAATGTTACACCCTAAACAGTCTGAGCTGAAGTGGGCCAATGTTATGGGAACAGCGTATGGCTCTAGCAAGTTGGGTTTTAAAAATACTGAATTTGTTCAATCGAACGTCATTGTTAAACTGTTGTGTGCTATTGTTGACATTCAAGTCTATGGTAAAACAAGTCCACAGAGTGAACTATTTCACATAGCAATTTTTTTAATACTGTAATTCTTTAGCTTAGCTAATATTAACTTATTTGCTGTTTAGCATCATTATGAAGAGATATGCTTCAGATATTGCAATTTTTACAGCTGCACCAATGCAGCCACATGGTAAGAAAGATGATTGAGTGAAGTAACAAGGGGGGCATTGTCAGTAAGACATCAGGGAATTCATGTCACATGGCCCTCCCTTTCCATTAGGTAAAAGGTGCATCAGCTGCAAAGTTCTTGTCCTCCACCACACACCCCAGCCCCACCAAAGAGACAAACAATAACACATACATAATCAATGAATGAAACTAGAGGCATAATTTTATTATTTCTATTCAAAGAAAGGATACACTATCCAACTTGCTTCTTTATTCCAGTACACTCTATATACTGCATGACACTGACTCAGTAATTAATACCTCGAGAGAGGGAATTTTCGTCTAAAACAAACATCTGTAACATCTAACTGAACTGAAATGAGAAAAGTAATGATGCTGGAAAGAGCTATGGGTTTTGCCAAGCTCTAAGACATCATATGAAAAAACTTTCCATTTTAACAAGAGCACATCTGGTTGTGCAGTGACTAAGTAGCTCAGCACACATTGTGGCCCACAACTAAGCCATATATTCCAGGAAGGTTAAAAGTGCTTCAGCCATTTGGACAAGTTAATAAATCTGAGCCAGAATAACAATGGTCCATTATAATGTCCTCAATGCCCTGTACTAGGAAGAGGGAGAAAACAAAAATATCAACATGATTTCCCACCAAATCACTTTCCAGTGATCCCTACCAGAAAAGGCATGTGAATGTTGGATAACATTCCCAGATGATGGCTAGCAGATCTCTCTTCTCCAATAGGTAATTGCGAATTAACGGAAGATTGTTAGAAAATTATAGTGAGCATGAGTCCACTCTAAGAAAATTGTGGGGTGGGATGTGTGTGAAGAAAGAGGAATAAATAACAAACAGTTTACTATGGGTCCTGTTGGGACACTCCTTAACATTTTTCTCACCCGAGTAGCAGAAAACCCACGAGCAACGTAGAGTATATTCAAAAAATCCAATTTAACATGACATAACACATTGGTGGAAGTTGTGAGGTAAAAAAGTAATTTGCTTTTTGACTTAGAGCCAAAGCAAAGATGTTTGTCTTGCTGGTTTCATGTACTTAAAACTTCAGGCTGGTCCATTTTCTTGCTTCATTTAGTAGCAGTGCTTGTTTGTTTCAATTCCAATGTATTCACAATTGGTAGATCATCATCATTGTAATTGTGACTTCAAAAAAAAACTGAAAATGTGTAAAGGTACCATTAAGTCTGTCCAATATCCAAGCAGTCAGAAAGTCTGACATTACCAAACTGCATCCAAAAAGCTGCTGCCTAAAACAAGATAGCTCAGAAATAGAATCTGAGTGCAAGCAAAAGTTCAAACAAGAGCAGTCAAGAAGAGATGGAATTTGGTGTTGAAGGCAGATATTTGGTCATTGAAGTAATTATTCTTAAACTCAATCTCAAGTGGTTGTAATAAATGCTAAGTGACCCATTATAGATAAATATAAATATAACTTGTATAATTAATCAATTTTGTATTTTACATTTATAGTTAAGATAATTGGTTTACTTCATAAAGCAATTTACACAATAATTTATTGTTCTCAACTGGAGTCGTGTTCAATTCTGGGCACCACACTTCAGAAAGGATGTGAAGACATTAGAGAGGGTGCAGAAAAGATTTAGGAGAATGGTTCCAGGGACGTGGGGCTTCAATTACATGGCTATATTGGAGAAGCAAGGGTTTTTCTCCTCAAAGGAGGCTGAGAGGAGATTCCACAGAAGTGTTCAAAGTCATGAGGGGTCTGGATGGAGTAGATAGGGAGAGACCGCTCCAGTTGGTAGATGAGTTGAGAACCAGAGGATACTAATTTAAGGTGACTGGCACAAGAACCGGAGGTAACATGAGGATTTTTTTTAACGCAGTTTGGGGCTAGGATTTGGAATGCACTGCCTAAGAGTGTGGTTGAAGCAGATTCAATCGTGGGCTTTCAAAAGGAAATTGGATAATTATCTGAAGAGAAAAAATTGCAGGGCTACAGCAAAAGGGCAGGGGAGTGACATAGCTGAGTTACTGATGCAGAGAGCCAGCATGGGCACAACAGGCAGAATGGCTTCCTTTTGTGCAGTAACTATTCTATGATTTATTTCATAATAGTCACCATTTCGAAGAAACCTTGGTTATGTAGTGCAAAACTACAATAAATCCAGCTAATGGATTACTTCAGGTGAAGTAGCTGTTGCTTCCCTAGTCTATGTAGCTCTGCAAGAATGGAGTTTAGGAAAGGTACAATCTCTGGCTTGAAAGGGTGAAGGTTCACTTGTAGAAACTGCTGTTAAACAGTTGGGATAGGGCAATCAAAATTGTCAGAATAAATCTATCCTTACTGACAATAGGTAATGTTTTGGAGAAGATATTCTCCTGCAAAATAATTCATGGTCTTGCATCTGATACTACAGAAAGATGCCATTATTTAAAAAAAAAATCAATATAACATACCAAACTATTAACCAGGAACCAACTCACAAAGTTTATGAAACTGGTATGAAACAAGTAATGTCCTTCCCTACTTCCGATCTCGAATTCAAAACTCTGCAAACTCCTGATAGGTTGCTTACCAAGCAGATTTAACAATGTGTTTTGATGAGGCATGTATGCACTGCCCCTTGTGTACATGGGGAAGAGGAAACTGGAAATGGAAACCAGAGAGCAGTATTGAATTTGTATGGGGTAAAGATGTGGAAGATCTTGAAAGCTAGGATCAAGATCTTTGTGAACCAACTTTCCAAGGCACAGGAAGCAGGTGAAATAAGCTGGGATGGGAAAATTGCATGTGCTGTGTCATTTGGAGGAAAGAGGACTTGGGTTGTTGATTGTGAAAGTTTGGGCATGCTAAGATTGAAGAAAGTATTTGGAAAAACAAATCTCAAGGTGGCGAAAGCATGGATGGGGATTTTAGCAAGGAAAGGGGTCAATTCGTAACAATCAAAAAGTTCTAAAAATAGGATATAAAGTCTAGCACAGGTTCAAATCAAGGTGAAGCTACCTACTGCCTGGCACAGCCATAGGACAACTTAGGAGCTTTGAAGGAATTGGAATCGCAGGCACCTAAGCTATGAAGACCCGACCGATTTTATTGATATTGATTTGACGTACATCACAACTCACTCATATCAAACAAGCCATTGGAGAGCAACAGTACAAACATCAGTGATGGCAGACAGAGTTGGGTGGCATTCATATATTTATGTACAATGATTTCACTCAAAGGTAAGAATAATGAAAGAAAAATGTTAAGAACTGTACTCTGCAGAACATCAGAAATGGTTATCTGGGCTTAAGAGAAGAAACAAATGGCAAAAAATATCAGGATTTCACTGGATCAAGTAGTGTGACAAAGGTAGATTATGGAGGAGTGATGGAGAAGGATGGAATTGTCAATGTAGTTGACAGTGCTGTGGATCTACGATTAGCAAATCATAGTTGCAGTCACACAGGATGTCATAGATGACTTGAAGCTGTGGAAACCGTATGTTATAAGCTGGGTGAAAGATAAATTGAACAGCCCTGAACAGGATGTCAGGGAGAGGTTGGCACATATTTAAGTGGCAATGTATTCAAGTATCCAAGAGAACAGGGAAATCAGAAAAAGAAAGTGTTCAGGTACTGGGTTGGAAGGAGGTCGAGGGAGCATGTGGTGAACTTCGGAGGAGAAATGAGATCTGATGAGGGCTGCAGAATGTTAAGGTCCTAACAGCAGAGCAAACAGCCTCAGTTTTGGAAGAAAGTCCGAGAACTCCTCACATAAGGGATCTGTGTGACAGAAATCAAAGGAAAAAGTGGTGTCGAAAAGGAGTTTGGGGTTTCCTTGCGCACCTTGGATGACACTGGATTAATAGGAACATTTTCGACAGAAAGGAAATAATAGGAACATGGTAGTAGTTCCAGCCAGCAGACCACATTGGGTTCATCTAGCCCACCTATCCATGCAATTCTTTTGATGCATTTCTAACAACACAGAATCTCACTTGTTCACAGGTCCTTGTCCATGCCAGCAATCAGTTTCAAATACTTGACATATTTTTCATGAAAAATAATCCTACATTTCCTATTTTCTTTTACTGTCCTTTTTATTTGTAACTACGATTCCTTGTGCTCAAGTATAAACAAGGAAGAAAATTTATTTGGATCCAAGTTGTTCAAACCTTTCATAATTTCTACCTTCTTATGGTCTCTTTTTAAGAGAAAAGTAGCAAAAGGCAATTTTTCCTCATATGCCATTTCCTTAAACTCTGGGGTCAACCATGTAGCCCTTCTTTGTACTCCAATAAGTGAGAATCCTTTTTGAAATGGAGTGATCAAAATTGTACACAACACTTAAATGTGGTGTTGCCATAGTCAAATACCATTTTAAAATGATCGATCTGGATTTTATACCACTTGGTATGGATCCCAATATACCATTCTTAAAAATATAGCCTTAGAATATGATGCTAGCTTAATTTTCTCTGCTCTCTCTCCTCATGCCCTCTCCAAGCCCATCTTGGCGATGAGACGCAACTCCTCTTCTCTTGGCTGCATTCCTAAACTACTGACTACCCAACTTCCCTTCCTGGCTGCCTTGTTAGTTGACATTGTTAATGGTTCTCTCTCCTCAGCTTGTGCCCCTCTCTTCCACATCTGCCATCATCACCCTCTCCTCAAAAAAAAAAATCCTTGACCCTTCCATATGTGCATACGTGCCCATTGTCTACCTCCCTTTCCTCTCGAAATCCTTTAATGTGCTATCACCTCCCAAGTTTGAGTCCATCTTTACCAGAACTCCATCTTTGAATCCCTCCAATCAAGTTCTGCTCTGCTACAGTATTAAAATGGCAGTTATCAGAGTCACAAATGACGTTCTATGTGCCTGTGACAAAAGCACACCATCCCTCCTTGACCTGCCTACAAACTTTGACACAGCTGATCATACAATTTTCCTTCAATACCTATCCACTATTGTCCAGTTGGGTGGGACAGTACTTGCACATCCACCTAACCGTAGCCATCAATGGCTTCTCTTTCCATTCCCACAAAGTTACCTTTGGTGGCGCCACAACACCATCCTGCACACCCCCCAAAAGGATCTATTCCTGACCCCTTCTTATTTCTCATCTGCCCCTCGATGACTTCATCTGAAAGTACGTTAGTTTCCACATGTATACTGAGGGCACCCTGCTCACCACCATCTAGCTCGACCTCTCTAATTTGTCAGGCTCCTTAGCCAACATTCAGTTCTGAATGAGCACAAATTGCCTCCAGTTAAATATTAGGAAGACTGAAGCCATTGTCTTCGGTCTCTTCCACAAACTCAACTCCCTTACCACTGATTCCATCTCTTCTCCCAGCAACTGTTTTAGGCCAAACCAAACTGTTTGCAACTCCTCCCATATTTGACCTGATATGGGCTTTCAACCACATATCTGTGCTGCTACTAAGACAACCTACCTCCACCTCCATAACATCGCCCATCTCCACCCTTTCTTCAGCTCTTCTGATGCTGAAACCCTCATCCAGTCTTTAACTATTCCAACATGCTCCTGGCAGGCCCCGCACATTCTACCCTCCTTTTCCCTTCCTAACATTACTGTGAGTGTTCCAACAACTCATTGACTGCAGCAGTTTAAGAAGGTAGCTCACCACCACATTCTCAAGGGCAATTAGGGATGAGCAATAAATGCTGGCCCAGCCAGCATCGCCCACATCCTATGAACCAATAAAAAAGGAACTTGGTCATCCAAACTCTGCTGTCTGCGTCCTAACTCACATCAAATGCTGTTCACCTATCACACCTTTGCTCATTGGCTCCTGGTTAAACAATGCCTTGATTTTAAAATTCTCATCCTGGTTCTCAAATCCCTCTGAACGTGGCCCCTCCCTGTCACTGTAATCTCCTCCAGCCCTACAACCCTCTGAGAAAATATGCACTCCTCTCATTCCGGCCTCTTTAGGAGCCCTGATTCTAATTGCCCCACCATTGGTGGCTGTGCCTTCAGCTGTCTAAGCCCCAAGCTCTGGATTCACTCCCTAAACTTCTCTGCCTCTCTATCTCGCTTTCCTCCTTTAAAGAACACCTTTAAAATCTACCTCTTTGATCAAGTTCATGTTCATCTGCACAAATATCTCCTTATGTGGCTCAGTATCATGTTGTGATTTATAATGCCTCTGTGAAACGTCTTGAAACATTTTATCACATTAAAGGCACATATAAATACAAGTCCCTTTTCTCAATTTGTCCACGAAAATCAGGAAGTTGCTTTCTTGCGTCAAGTACATTTTTATTAAGCACATAATCCAAAGCAACCTTCTATTTCCCTGCATTAAACTGCATCTGTCATTCCTTTGCCTACTGATTGTGCTTGTCAAGATTCTGTCAACTTTGAGCAGAGTGATATTCTTCATTTATTACTGTGTCCAATTTGGTATTATCTGCAAATCTGAACTCCTTGACACAATTTCTCCCTCTAAATCATTTACAAAAATTATACATGGTCACCTCAGCACTGAATCTTGTGGCATTCCACTGGTAACTGACTGCCAATTGATCACTGCCTATAGGCTAGGTTGTGTCCACCAACCATTTGCCAATACAATTCATACATTTTCAACTATCTCATGGTCTTGGACCTTTATCTCATAGCCCTTTATGTAGAACGCTATTCCGTGAGACAGTGTCAAATGCCTTCTTGAAATTCAGATCAATAACATCCGATCTTTCCCATAATTGCTAGGTCGGTTTTTTCCTCAAAGAAATCCAATAAAACTCGTTGAGCATTATCTGCCACTCCCAAAACAACTCAGACTGCCTTGGGTTAGCTGGTGCCTCTTCACTTTGCTCCTTGATCTTTGATAATACTTGAAAACAGAAACGAAATCAAGGCTTGCAGGGCAATAATTTTTTGGTTTATCACTCCATCGCTTTCTTTAAAGATGGAGTCACATTTGGTACTTTTCCACTCATCCAGGATTTGGCCATTCTTGAGAAGAGGGTGGTACTGACAAGGCTACATTTATTGCCCAACCCATTGCTCTTTATCTTGAGCCACTCTAGCTAGTGTGGTTTATAGCAGCTCAATATAACCGAGTGTCTTGCTAAGCCACTTCAAAGGGCAGTTAAAAGTCTATCAAATTGGTGCAGCACTGACATCACAAATAGGCCAGACCAGGTTTGCAAATTTCCTCCCCTAAAGGATATTATTAATCACCTGAGCCAATTTGTTCCGAACGGGGATGAAAGCTGCCAGAGCGAGGAATTGGTTTTACTCTTTTATTTAGGCCCTAACCAATTTGCAGGGATAAATTTATTACCAGTCTTTAATATTACCTTTTATAAACAATTGCACTTTCCTTCAAGTGTCTCTTCTCATTTTACCATTCCGATTCATTTCACTTGCCCTTAATATCATATTAATTAAAGTTTAGCATTTTTTTTTCACGGGATGTGGGCGGCGTTGGCTAAGCCAGCATTATTGCCCATACCTAATTGCCCTCGAGAATGTGGTGGTGAGTTGCCTTCTTTAACTGCTGCAGTCCATGTGGTGTAGGTACGCCCACAGTGCTGTTAGGGAGGAAGTTCAGGATTTTGACCTAGTGGCAGTGAAGGAATGACGATATAGTTCCAAGTCAGGATGGTGTGTGGCTTGAAGGGGAACTTCCAGGTAGTGGTGTTCCCATGCATCCGCTGCTCTTGTCCTTCTAGGGTAGAGGTCGCATGTTTGGAAGGTGCTGTCGAAGGAGCCTTGGTGAGATGCTGCAGTGCATTTTGTACATGGTACAAGTTGCTGCCACTGTGCGTCAGCAGTGGAGAGAGCGGATGTTGAAGGTGGTGGATGGGGTGTCAAAAAAGCAGGTTGCTTTGTCCTGGATGGTTTCAAGCTTCAAGTGTTGTTGGAACTGCACTCATCCAGTCAAGAGGAGAGTATTCCATCACACTCTTGACTTGTGCCTTGTAGATGGTGCACAGGCTTTGGGGAGTCAGGAGATGAATTACTCTCTGCGGAATTCCCAGTGTCTGGCCTGCTCTTGTAGTCACAGCATTTATATGTCTGGTCCACTTCAGTTTCTGGTAACCCTCAGGATGTTGATAGTGGGGCTTCAGCAATGGTAACGTCGTTGAATGTCAAGGGGAGATTGTTAGATTCTCTCTTGTTGGATATGGTCATTGCCTGGCACTTGTGTGGCACAAATGTAACTTGCCATTTATCAGCCCAAACAAGCCTGGATATTGTTCAGGTCTTGCTGCATATGGACATGGTCTGCTTCAGTATCTGAGGAGTCGTGAATGGTTCTGAACATTGCACAATCATCAGCGAACATCCCCACTTCTGGCCTTATAATGGAAGGTCATTGATGAAGCAGCTGAAGATGATTCAATGAAAAGTGCAGGAAGCCAGGAGTAACACCAGGCATACCTAAAAATGAGGTGTCAACCTGGTGAAGCGACAACACAGGATTACTTGCATCCAAAAGCTAAAGCAGCATGCGATAGGCAGAGCTAAGCGATCCCACAACCAGGGTTGATCCCCCAGCTTGATGGTGATGGTAGTGTGGGGGATAAGCCGGGCCATGAGGTTACAGGTTATGGCTGTATACAATTCTGCTGCTGATGGCTCACAGTACCTCATAGATGCCCAGTTTACTGTTGCTAAATCTGTGCAAAATCTATCCCATTTAGCATGATGGTAGTGCCACACAACACGATGGAGGATATCCTCAATGGGGTGGGGGTGTAGGTGGTAATCAGCAGAAGGTTTCCTTGCCCATGTTTGACCTGATGTCAAAAACAGTAAGTGCTGGAAAAACTCAGCAGGTCTGACAGCATCCGTGGAGACAAAGACAGAGTCAACGTTTTGAGTCCGTATGACTCAAAACGTTGTCTCTGTCTTAATCTCCACAGATGCTGTTAGACCTGCTGAGTTTTTCCAGCACTTTTTGTTTTTGTTTCAGGTTTCCAGCATCGGTAGTATTTTGCCTTTATTTGACCTGATGTCATTTGACTTCATAGGGTTCAAAGTAGATTTTGAGAATTTCCAGGGCAACTCCCTCCCGACTGTATACCATTGTGCAGCCACCTCTGGTGGGTCTGTCCTGTGGTGGGACAAGACATACCCAGGGATGGTGGTATCTTGGACATGGTCTGTAAGGTATGATTCCCTGAGCATGGCTATGTCTGACTGTTGCTTGACTAGTCTGTGGGACAGCTCTCCCAATTTTGGCACAAACCCTCAAATATTAGTCAGGTGGATAGTGCAGGGTCGACAGGACTGGGTTTGCCATTGTCATTTCCAGTGCCTAGGTCAATGCTGGGTGATTTGTTTAGTTTAATTTCTTTTTGTAGACTTTGCAGAGGTTTTGACATGACTGAGTGGCTTGCTTGGCCATTTCAGACCGGATTTAAGGGTCAACCACAATGTTATGTGTCTGGAGTCACATGTAGGCCAGACCAGATAAGGACGGCTGGTTTCCTTCCCTACAGGGCATGAGTGAACCAAATGGGCTTTTACAACAATCAACAATGGTTTCACCAGTTTTCTCTTGTTTAACTGGACTTAAGTTCCACCCATGCTCCCAGAGCACAGACCTCTGGATTGCTAGTCCGGTGGCATTACCATTATGCCACTGCCTCGCCCTTAATCGGCATTCCTTTTGTTCTTTCACCCGTGGGTACCCTTAATTACAGAATTATTACAGTGCAGGAGACCATTCAGCACATCATGTCTGCAATGGCTCTCCAATAAGCAGTTCACCTTGTGCCATTCTCCCATATTCTTCCTGTAACCCTGCAATTTCTTCCCTTTCAGATAACAGTCTAATTCCCTTTAGAATGCCTTAATTGAACCTGGCTTAACCACACTTTCAGGCAGTGCATTCCAGACCTTAACCACTTGCTGTGTGAAAAACCTTTTCCTCAAGTCATTTTTGCTTCTTTTGCCAATTACTTTAAATCTGTGCCCTATAGTTCTTGATCTGTTCATGAGCAGGAACAATTGTTCCCTGTCTGCTCATGATTTTGAATGCCTCTATCAAATCTCCTCTCAGTCTTTTCTTTTCCAAGGAAAACAGACCCAACTTCTCCAATCTATCTTCATAACTGAAACTCCTTATCCCCAGAACCATTTGTGTGAATCTTTTCTGCACTTTCTCCAAAGCCTTTAAACTTTCCTGAAGTGCAGTGTCCAGAAATAGATGCAATACTCCAGCTGAGGCTGAACTAGTGTCTTATATAAGATCAACATAACCTCCTTGCTCTTGTACTCTATTCCCCTATTAATAAATGCTAGAAAACTTATGGGGAGATGGTGATGTAGTGGTAATTTCACTGCACCAGTAATCCAGAGGCCGAGGGATGTGGGTTCAAGTCCCTCTACGGCAGCTGGTAGAATTTAGATTAAATAAATAAATCTGGAATATGAAGCTAGTCTCAGTAATGGTGTCCATTAAACTATCATCGATTGTTGTAAAAGCAAAAGGGCAGGAAATCTGCTGTCCTTACCCAGTCTGGTCCACAAGTAGTTGACTCTGAATTGCCCTCTGAAATGGTCTAGCAAGCCACTCATTTCAAGGGCAATTAGGGATGGCAACAAATGCTTGCCCTGCCAGGGACACCCACATCCCACGAAGGAATAAAAAAATTGTGTGCCTGAATGCCAGAACATTATGGCTACTTGATCTCCAATGTTTTCTCAATTGTGTCCTCTTACTTTGTTTAAATTACAATCATCAATTACCCCTTGCGAGTTCCATAACAATGTTTCAGAAACAAGTTCCTCAGAATTTTAATAAACTCCTGCCCTTTGTGCACTCCAGTCAATAGGAGGAAGATTGAAAGCTCCCAGGATTACCCCAAAAATCATCTTATTGTCGCCAACAAAACTGCATTAGCCTCTCTTAATTACTGGTATGTATTATATTTCCAATTTTTTTTCCTTTTACTATACTTCAATTCTATCCAACAGTCAGTACCAGCATCTAACTCCATTGTAACAAGTCCCTCTGTAACAATGTCATCCCACCTTTTGCGTTAATTTGTGGTACTTCCTAAAATACAAAAATCTACAAGTTACTTTCTGATCATTATTTATTTCAGTTAGGTTTCAGTCACTCTTACAATGTCTAGTTCCTCCTGATGAACAAGTTCTTCAATTTTATTCCTCAAATAATCATCAAAACATTTATGATTAACTTGCTACTTTTAATACAACAGTATTTCTTTAAATAAAGGATTTCTAATTCTTCTTTCACCAAAGGCTTTAATAGAATTAAAACTTCTCACTCTGGAAAAATCTACATAAAGCTGTCCATGAATGAAAACAGGCCCAGGAATACAAAAACAAATTTTGTCAAAAGTCTGGCCTTGGTGACTTGTTTATAGTCATGGAACATGAAAGTCTAATTTGGAACTAAAATCTCTTGAATTGAAAAGGCAAGTTTACATCTGGTGGTCTCAATAATGTTCAAGGAATAGATAGTCGATTTCCTTCAAATCTGCCTGCTATAATTTCAGCATCTATCATAGAAGAAAATACCTCGTTAAATAC
Organism: Cetorhinus maximus; assembly: GCF_964194155.1. Taxonomy (NCBI): domain Eukaryota; kingdom Metazoa; phylum Chordata; class Chondrichthyes; order Lamniformes; family Cetorhinidae; genus Cetorhinus; species Cetorhinus maximus. The sequence goes on along the minus strand of NC_135882.1, from coordinate 44,842,355 downwards.
CAATCAAGTTCCATGATAAAATCCTTGTCTAGGATTCAAGTTTCGTAGCAATGTTATAACCACTTCTTCCTTGAGTTTAAGTTTGCATGGTGGCATGCCCATTGGATTTAGACTGTGTAGAAATTCTGGAAGGTGGAGACTGTTATCATCTTCGTCTATAGAATCAATGCTGATCTTCATTTTTAGCACAAAGAATAGCTTTTGAATAATAATCTGCATTAAATAGTTGTCTCCTTTATTTTGCCACTCTAAACCAATTCCAATATATCATACAATTCTTTTGTTTCTGCTTTACTTGTGTTGGCACAACAGACTAATATCCATATTCCGCCAACATTTACACAGGTAGCACTAGTTAAAATGCCTGCTAAAATGGTGGTCCTGATAATGAAAACTTTTAAATCGAAATAATCTCAAAGTGGGTCTTGAAGATTTCAAGTTATGGGGTTGTGACTATTCCCTTTGGCAGCTTGTTTCATTGTGGAATTGTCCTTGGGAAGAAAGATTGTTGATGCACTGTCTTGGAAACAAATGGTCTTTGTAGCTTGTGTGGATGGCTACCTCGTGTTTCGTCATTGCCGGAGAGCACCAGGTACTTGTTTCTTTCAATTCTCACCATTCCTTTCCATATTTTATGGAACATGGTCTGTCTATTTTTTCCCTTCCTTTGCTGTAGCGATTCCCATTCCAAATCTTTGATCAAGGATGTGACACTGTTGCATTTCTCATACTGATTCATGCAAAATCATGCAGCCATGTCTTTGGATCACTTCAATGTTATTTGTGTATCTCACCATATAAGGATTTCTTGCATCCATACAAGCATAATTGAAGTTATCCATGAATATCTTTACTCCCTCTTCTCTAATTATTCATAAACTACATTTATTCTGCTTTTCCCTCTGCACTGTTATCCCAATTTAAATCCACCCCACCTCTGCTTATCCTTTCAACAATCCTCACTCCTGCATCACCTCTCAAGGCACGCATTAATGGGTTTTAATAACTTTGTCCAACCTGCCCAATGCGTGGCACAGGAAATAGTCCTTTGATAACGCCCCATGAGATCTTGCTCTTCAGCCTTGATCCTAACTTATAATATTGTCGCCAAAGGATCTCCATATTATTATTTTCTGTATCATTGATTCTTACACAGACCAGAACCTCTGACCGCTTTCGCTCCCTTTCCAAAAGTTTTTCCACCTACTCCGTTATTCCCTTTAACCCAACCTTGCTAATAGAATTCAAGCCAGCGAGTGAAACCCAAACCAAGGTACAGAGATTTTCTTTATTGAGAGCTTACTAACTTGTTTGGTCTCTTAGCTCTCCTCCCACAGAACCCAGCATCCCAGCTATCCCCTATTTATATGTGCTCAAAGACAATTACTACCCATCACCTGTTTCTCTTAACCTTGATGAAATTGTCATGATAGTAACAAACCTTAACAATGTAACTGATAAGAGATTAACAACCTCAAGGAGGGGCAATATGGATTTTGGGGCTTAGCCCTGGTTAGAAGGACATGTGTATCCCTCTAAGTGATCAATTTCTGACCACTTCCACTTGCCTGTTCTTGTCTTTCCTTTTCTGGATAACCACTATATTGCCATGGCATTAATTATGCTTATTTTCTGTATCTCAGATGTTATCCTCATCCGTTATGAGTGGATACAGAGAGAATGTTTTCACTTGTAGGGCAAAGCATAGCTAGAAGCTAGACTCTTAAGATAGTCACCTAGGCCAGAAATTTCCCCGTCGGCGATTTGAGGGCGGGGCCCGCTCACCGACAGGAAAATGACGCGGGATGACGTCGGGAGGAACCCCCAACGTCATCCGGTCCATTTCAATTTTTAGGAAGGTGGGCGGACAGCGAAATCAGCTGTTCGCCAGCCGACCTGTCAATGGCCAATTGAGGCCATTGACAGGATCATTAAGCTCATTCAAAGACCTGCCCGTCCAACCTTAAGGCTGGCAGGCAGGCTAGGAGCCCCAGCGGGCTTCTGAAAAAAGATAAAACCTCATCCACTGGCAGGATGAGGTTTCATCTCAGTTTTTAAAAAGTTTATTAAAGTTTCACTCATATTTATTAACATGTCCCATCTCGTGTGACAGTGTCACATGAGGGGGACACGTTAATAATGTTTTTCTTTCTCTATTTTTAAAGTTTTTTAAACATTCAGCACTCTCCTTGAGACAGCACTTAGTCTCAGGGAGCAGTGTGCTCTTTCGTGCGCATGTGCGAAAGAGCGCACTTTGACAGATGGGGAATCTCTCCACCCCCCCACACAGGAAGCGCATGGCGCTTCCCATTGGGTAGACCACTGGGCGGGCCTTAATTGGCCCGCCCACTTAAAATGGCGGCGGGGCCCGCTTCGGCGGCAAAGTTCGGCTGCCCGCCCGCCCATCAAGGTCAAAATTCTGGCCCAAGAAATCCAATTGAGAATTCAGAAGAAACTTCTTTACCGACGGAGTGGTGAGAATGTGGAACTCACTACCATAGGGTGTGGTTGAAGAAAATAGTACAGATGCCTTTCAAGGGAAGCTAGACAAGCATATGAGGGAGAAGGGAACAGAAGGTGTGATAGATTTAGATAAGGAAAGATGGGAGGGGGTTTGAGTGGAGCATAAATACTGGCATGGGCTATTTGAACTGAATGGTCTGTTTCTGTGTCGTACATTCGACATCATCCTATGTAATATCTAACAGTAAACAGCAGTTGGATAGTTTCAGGTTAATAGAGAAACTTACATTTAACAAACTTTTCTTCCTTCCATCTGGTGCATAATGTGGTCAGGCTCATGTTCAACTCAGCATTTTTCTGCTTGAGCAACACAACTTTTAAACAAATTCATCTGTTCATATTGCTCCTAGTATGAAACTGGGAAGTCTCACAAATAATTGGCTTTACAATTGCATTTGCTACTTTTCTGAATATAACATTTCTAACTTAGTTTCTAAAAGTAGAGAAGCTTTTGGTGAGTGGAAAATCAGTTCGCTAAGAAAATAATGCAGTAATATACTGTTGGACTTTTACAACTAAATGGTGATTGATCCAGCTACTAGTGGTGACTTCTAACTCATGATCACATGGAAAAATCCCACCATTTATCCATTTAGAAATTTGATCAGGTTAGATCTGATGGTTGACATTCAAGCCGTATGCTACATGTTGTTATACAAGGAGTTACTGTAGATATAGAAGACCTCCTAGGATATAATGGGAATGCATACAGTAAAGATGGAAGCAAACTACAGTAGTTATTGGGTCCAGTGATGATGCAGAAAAGTAGGTTGAGGAGTATTGGTGTGGAGGTTTCTGAATTTTTTTTTGGGGGCAGAAGTTGGAAGGGGAAGGTTTATTTAGTAAATTGAAAATAAAAAGGCATTTTTGGAGATTATGACCCTGGAGCCTTGTGTGAAAGCAAATTTAAGGGGGTGATTACATAGGTGGTTGGCAGTATTTAACTCCTGGATTGTCAGGTCGTAGGGTTAAAGCAAGGTAAAGAATTTGGAACTGAATAAGGAAGAATTAAGAAAATGAGGGGTTGCTTAATGCAGAGACAGAGAGATGACAGTAGGTAGGAAGCTCTGTCAAATAAGGTTTTGCTTGGGTAATGAAAATTTTGAAGTAAAGGTGAGAGTTCTGTCAGGAAAATGACAGAAGGCTAACTGGTATTACGAACTCAGAAAATAGACAGGCATTTTGTGAACATTGTAGAGGCAACAATAAGATTGCAAAGGAAGAAACTTGCACTGATAGCTCTTTCCCTGTGACAAATCCTCAACATTTCTGACATTGTAGGTGACCAAGTAATATACACCCTTTACTGATGACATCCAGCCAATCTCTCAAGCAGATTGGCTGGATGAATTGAAAAGAGGGACCAGTTTGAATTTCTTCAGCTTAAGCAACTTAAGCTGTTGCATGAGAAGAGAATAGAATTTATTATTTCTGGGTGACCATTTCCTTCCTGTTCTGTAATTGACATGCAGTATATTGCTGATTTCAGTTTCCAGGTAGACAGTTACCGTAGTGATCTTAGTGGACATGCCTGACGAAATTAGACAATTGAAATTCAAAACCTACGAGTTGGATACTCTTGACTGTTTTCCCAACCCAAAAATCTGCACTGATGCCCTTCCATTATGGCCTGTAAATCTTTAAGTATCCCAATCTCACTTCAGCATTTAATGGGTTTGCAGCTGTGATATCAGTATTGAGTGGTTGAGGCAGAACCACCAAAAGGCTTAGGCTTGGACTGAGTACCTCAAGGACCTGCAAAAGGAAATTTAGAAGGATTTCTGATGCCATCTCTGCTTAGGCTTGTAGACTGGGTAACCCTGCTTTCCAAGAATTAGGGTTTCTCTTGGATGCAATCCTTGCGATGGCCTTCAGGTACCGCCAGGACCGCAACCAGCCTTTTGCCAACAAATAACAATTTTGTGAATGCCATATATCTGTAACCAAGGACACCAATAAAAAAGGTACACTGAAGGTTCACACCAGATGTCACCTGCTTAGCTACCAAAACTGAAATAGGACCTTGAAATCCTATTGACATAAGAATTCTGCTCAGCTGACATACTGGGCTATACACCTTTAAAGCACTCACATTCAATAATTATCTTCCTCATGGGTGCAATTGTTTGGAATTTGTGAAGGGGGAAAAGAACAGGGTTCATTCCTGTACTTGTTTATTGACAATAGTCACAGATCTTGGAGGCAGGAACAAATGTTCTGCAGGTAGAAATTGGGCTATATAAAGCTGGTCCTCCTTAGCTGTTCCAAATAACCATTCACCAATAATCTGCCAGATCACTGCCACAGCTATTTCCCATTCCAAGTATAATGCTCAATCTTCCAGACATAAAATACTTGTAATGATGACATTAGTGAAGATTGTCCTGGATTCATTCAGAGTCAAATAGAGTATACTTCAACTCCAAAAGGGATGGAGTTGGTTTATTCTGGTCTGATACTCAAAGATAGACAAGCAGGTTCCTCGAAAACTGAACTTCACACACCCCATTGAGCTTTGGAATGAGGACAATGTCCACATAAATCTTAAGCTAAGCAAACTTCTAGATACAGAACTATCCTCGCTTTGAGTACAAGTGGTTGTAAATGGGATTGTCACTAACCTCAGCAAACAGGGTGTGAATATTTTCATAGCAAGTAGATGTTTACAATCTGACCATCAGTGAAAGTGGCTGAAAGATAATCTCCCGCATTAGCCACTACTGAAGGAGCTGTCAGATTTCATTCTGCTGGGAGTGGGGAATGCAAATGTTAATAGTATCGAGAAGTGTACAACTTCAATTGGTAACAAAGGGTGAAAGCTCTCAATAAGTTAAGACCAGAGTAGCTGCAATGTTTTCTGAAAGAATGGGCTAAGATTCATCAGCAGCAATATCTGTTCTTCTGCATCCAGTGGTTAGTGCCACAGATTTCTGAGGAATGGCTCAGTTGGTGCTAAAAGGTTTAGACAAGGACTTCATCACAAGCCTATGATGTTTCTCAGATAGAATTACAAATTACTTCATCCAGCCAGTACTTTTAGTCAATGACCCTGTTCACATCAGGGACAAATTAGCCCCACTGGAAAGATCCAGTGTTTCCTCACCCATCAACCTATCCCTCTCAACTCACTTTTACAGCACATATTTTCCTGGAGGATGACTGTCCAATGCTGGGGTTGAGACAACACTACCTCAATGAGGGACGATTATCAAATTAACACACATATTTCTAGGTCACACTTAAAATGATTTGAGAGACAGTCAATATATGAATTTCACAAAGGTGGAGGCCAGGAAAAACACATAGTATGGTACTGAAACCTGAGTGCCTTGGGCATCTGGTTACATCTGATTTTGACCGAAAGACCACATAGAATAAAACAGATGAATATCAACTTAGACAAATAAAGAAGAATGACTTTCTACAGTTGAAGACAGCAGCAGCTAGTGTCCACGTGCCAAAAGGAAAAAAATTGAAGGAAAGTGTATCGAGTCTTTCATGACCTCGGGGTGTCCCAAAGCACTTGAAAGCCAATTAAGGAAACACGACAGCCAAATTCCACATAGCAATGTTCCAGAAACAGCAACAAGATAATGACTGTTATTCTTAATTTTAGAGAAGTAGGTTGAGAGATAAACATTGGCCAGGGACCAGGGAGAACTCCCCTGCTCTTCAAATTGTTCATGGGATTGTTTACATCAATCTAAGGCGACAGATGGATGGCATGTTGGTTTAATGCATCTTCCAAAAGATGACACCACCAACAGTACAGTGCATCTTCAACACTGCACTGTGTCAGCCTGGATTATGTGTGGATCAGCCCAGAGTGGGACTTGAACCCACAAGCTTCTGACTCAGAGGTGAGGTTACTATCACAGAGGCAAGGCTGACAACTAAGAAGCAACATAGCAACTCAGATAAAAAAATACAGAATGGAAAGATTATGTGGGTAAATTCCCAATGTCAGTCGGGTCAAATCTTTTAAATGACCTACACATTTTGTCATTTTCCTTGTCAATTTGGTTTGTTCCTGCAATACATAGAGGGTACTGGAATGCAACAATGACATGAAGTGATAGTTCTATTGGGGAATATAATATTTGACCTTTATGACTATATTAGCTCATATTGGAGTGTCATTCTGATGTAAGGAAGTTGCTGGTTAAAAATATAGATCTGTTCATCTTATTTTCAATTATGATGATTATGTTGGTGTTCTGCACACAATGCTTTGTAAGGTCAATAAGATTTAAAAATGTAATTAATTTTCCTTCCTTAAACATCTATACGATAGAAAGAAGAATATCATTTATTTTGTTAAGTGATATTACTTAGAATCTGTAGTCGATTAAAATCCAGGAAAACCAATTAAACCAGGAAAACCATTACATTTGGATAAGTGCAAGAAAGAAAATTATTGGTATCCCAAATAATTATATCAAAACATTCTAGTTTTGTGTTTGATTATAATTTTACATGCTAAATTATCAGAATTTTCTAAAAATTGATATTACATGGTACTTATAAATCAGCCTTGATGTTGATGAAAATTAAAATTGTGGATTCCATCAACATTTAAACTCATCATCCTTAAAATCATCTTTTTAAATCTATATGGAGAAGTCAAAGGGTTACATTTTGCATGTTCAGTGCTTAAGTCCTGTGATTTCAGAAGTACTTTTTACGTGTGATATGAGAAATTTAAACATAGGGAGCTATGTTTAAATTTTTAATACAAATTGCTAGAGTTAAGAAAACTCACTAATTTTAGGCATTGATCGGATTGTGGGATATTGGCTGGAATTTTCCTGTAAATGGGGGTATGTGGTCGAGTGGAAGGTGAAACAATGGTATCTAAAAGCCAAGACACACAATGCAGTTGAAGGATGATTATGTCCACAATGGAGGGGTAAACAACTATCAAAATTACTTCAGGTATGTTAAATGATAATTGACAAGTTGATATCTTTAAAATCACATTTGTAAGAGTCACACTCTCCTTTACAAATAATAGAATTGGCAAAAACTACTACAGTGTGAAATTCCAAAGTATTCCATCGATATTGATGAGCTAACTGTTAAAACATTTTAATCCAAAATACCCTAGCATACCTTGCTATGAGGATCCGCAAACATCCTTGTGAAGATTTCACACAATCTTTTCAATTCAACACGACTGTTGAAAAGAGAATAATTATGGATTAGCTGACAAAACTACACAACTTGAAAACATAATGTAAACTTATTAATCCCCCTACCTTAATGTCCGTTGGTTTTTCAGTAAGCTCTGTAAGCCCAGCAGACCCTCCTTCCTTTCTGAAAAATTGGTGCTTGCACAGCGGTTAAGGACCTCAGCTACATCTTCAGTTTGTCGCATATATGTGGGGATGCTGCCATTTCGAGAACTGTAGGAACGCTCAGAGCAGACACTGGATGCATCACTGTTGGCATCATCGTCGGAATATATGCCATATGATTCATATCTTCTCCTTGCTGGCTTTTTCTGTAATGCAACAGGACTTATTATACACCTTCACTATTTTTATATCAGTTTTTAAACAAAGAAATAAATGATTGAGAATTAATTTCAACCTTCCTTTTATAATAAGATGACATTAAAAGCAATGATTTAGTTCCTTGTTGTTTACATTTGCTTTATTTTTGTGACAATTATTTCACTTGAGTATTCAGTAAAATAGATGCCCATAAATTGGTCTCATTTTATCAAAAGATATAACACCGAAATGATTAAGTTATTTTTTTACTCAAAATAACCTGAGGCTCTTTGTCTGAATGTTCGAAGCATTTGCAATAACATAGATGAACAAATAGCACAAGTAGAGATAAATAATTTTGATCTAATCGTCATGATAGACAAATGGTTACCAGATGACCAAGGCTGGGAAATACATGTTCCAGGGTATTTCAAAAAATACAGTATTTAAAAAAAGACAGGCAGAATAGAAAAGGAGGATGAGTAGTCCTAGGAGTAAAGGATGACATAAACACAGCAGTGAGAAAGGATCTTGGCTCAGATGATCACAAAATAGGATCAGTATGGGTGGAAATTAGGAATAACAAGGGCCAGAAAACACTGGTGGGAGTAGTTTATAGGTCCCCTAACGGTAGTTATACCATTAGACAGAACATAAAACAAAAATAATTGGATCTTGTAACAAAGGCTAAGTAATAATAATGGGGAACTTTAGTCTTCATATAGACTGGACCAATCAAATAAGCAAATGTGCTATGGAAAATGTGTTTGTAAAATGCTTTTGTGACATTCTGCTGGAGCAAATTATTATGGAACGAACTAGGGTTGAAGCTATTTATTTTTATTTGTTCATGGGATGTGGGTGTTGCTGGCTAGGCCATCCTTTATTGCCCATCCCTAACTGGCCTTGTTCAGAGGGCATTTTTTTTAATATAAAAGAGTCAACCACATTGCTGTGTGTCTGGAGTCACATGTAGGCCAGACCAGGTGAGGATGGCAGGTTTCCTTCCCTAAAGGACATTAGTGAACCAAATGGATTTTTACAGCAATTGACAATGGTTTCATGGTCATCATTAGACTTTTAACTCCAGATATTTACCATCTGCCATGGTGGGACTCGAACCCGTGTCCCCAGAGCATTACTCTGGGTCTCTGGAACACTAGTCCAGTGACAATACCACTACGCTACCGCCTCCCCCAAAGCTATTTTATATCTAGTATTGTGCAGAGTTACTTAGCAATCTCATAATAAAAATTCTTTGGGAAAAATGATCATAATATAATTGAATTCCATATTAGCTTTGAAAATGACATACTCCAATCCCAAAGATAAACCTTAAAGCCAATTACAAAGCAATGACGGGAGAGCTGGCTAAATTTGATTGGGTAAATAAACTAAAAGGTATGGTAATAAATAAAGTGGGAAACATTTAAAGAAACAATCCAAATGTTCAACAAAAATCCATTCCATTGAAAAACAAAAACTCAGCAAGAAAGATCCATCTGTGGTGCAAATCATATTAGATTTTTAAAAAGCCTTTATGTGTCAAAGATTGGGAGCATTTTAGAAACCAGCAAAGGGCCACCAAAAAGTTGATAAAAAGGGGAAAAATAGAATACTGGTAGAGTAAACTAGCCAGGTATATGAGAACAGATTCTAAGAGCTTTCACAAATATTTAAAATGTAGAGTAGCAAAACACCTGTTTCTCCCTTAGAGGCTGAGACATGGGAAACTATCATGGGGAATGAGGAAATGTCAGAACAAATATTTTCTGCCTGTCTTCACAACAGATGGGACAAATTACATACCAGGAATTAGCGGGCAACCAAGGGAGTAAGAAGAATGAGGAACTTAAGGTAACTAATATCAGCAGAGATATAAGATTGGAGAAACTTAAGGGACCAAAATCCAACAAATCCCCAGGACATTATGGTCTACATCCCAAGGTTCTAAAAGAGGTTGCTTCAGGGATAGTGGATGTGCTGGTTATGATTTTCCAAAATTCCCTAGATTCTAGAACGGTCTCAGCAGATTGGGAGTTACCAAAATGTAACACCACTATTCAAGAAAGGGAGAGAGCAGAGAACTATGGGCCTGTTAGCCTGATAACAGTCATTGGGAAAAGTGCTGGAATCTCTTGTTAAGAATGCCTTAATAATGCACTTAACAAAATCATAGTCTGATCAGACAAAGTCAACGTGGTTTTTCAAAAGGGAAATCATGTTTGATAAAGTCAAGAGACTTGTTTGAGGATTTAACTAGCAGGGTAGATAAAGGGGAATCAGTAGATGTAATATACTTGGATTTCCAAAAGGCATTTGATAAGGTGCTCATGGAGTTGAGGGTAATAAATTAGCACAGATAGAGGACGAGAAGCTTAATGGACAAGGAGTAGTAGGAATAAGCAGGCAGTCTCAAATTGGCAAATTGTGACTTGTGGCCTGCCACATGGATCAGGGTTAGGGCGTCAGCTATTTACAATCGATATTAATGACTTAGATGCATTACTCTTTCTCTTTGTCTAAATTTGATGACGATACAAAGCTAGATGGAAATCTAAGTTGGGAGGACACAAAGGGGCTGCGAAGAAATATAGACAGATTAAGTGAATGGGTAACAAAGTGGCAGATTGAGTATAATGTTGGGAAATATGAGGTTATTCACTTTGGTGGTAAGAAAAGCAAAACCGTTTTCAAAAAGGCGTGAAATTTGTAAATGCTAATGTTCAGAGAGACTTGGGTGTACTCGTACAAGGAACATAAAAAGATAACATGCAGGTAGAAGCAGCAATTAGGGACGCATATGGTATGTTGGCCTTTATTTCAAGGGGATTGGAGTACAAGTCTAAGGAAGGCTTTCCACAATTGCACAGGACTTTGGTGAGACCCCATATGGCGCAGGATGTGCAGTTTTGGTCTCCATATTTAAGTATGGATATACTTGCATTCGACATGGCGCAGCGAATGTTCAACTCAATTGGTTCCTGGGACAAGAGGGTTGTCCTATGATGAGAGACTGAGTAAATTAAGTCTATGTCCTCTTAAGTCTAGAAGAATGAAAGATGGTCTCAATGAAGCATACATTCTGAAGGGGCTTGAAAGAGTAGATGCTGAAAGCTTGTTTTCCCTGGCTGGGGAATCTAGAACACAGGGTGGGGGTGGGTGGAAAGAGTCTCAGGATAAGGGGCCGATCATTTACGACAGATGAGGAGAAATTACTTGATTCAAAGGGCTCTGAATCTTTGGAACTTTCCAACCCAGAGGATTGTCGATGCTCCATTATTGAATGTACTTTAGGCTGAAATAGACAGGCTTTTCTCTCAGGGAATCAAGGGATTATGGGGAGTGGGTGGGAAAGTGGAATTAAGGCTAATGATCAGCTATGATCATATTGAATGGCAGAGCAGACTGGAAGGGCCGTATTGTTTACCCTACTCCTATTTCTTAAGTTCTTATGATACTTAGCCACCGTAGCTCCATGAGTTCATTTGATCTTCAACTTCAGTGAATTATTTCAGAAATCAGACAAGTCAGTTTGACTTTGTAGAACTTGAAAATACTTTGAAAATTTAGGACAAGACTTTTTTCTGAAAAAAATACTTTCTGTAAATGGAATTCTGTACTACTGCGTTTCACAAATAAATTCAATCCTGCAACAATGGTTATATTCTACCTACAGTGGCGATTTTCATATTCTGGATAATGTTTCTGCCTGGTACTGTTTCACAACAACAGGAATTTATACCACATAACACCCACTGTATTATTCAGTAATTAAGGTGGGGTTCGTTTAACTAGCTTTACTCTTTAAGGTCACAAAGTCTAACTGCTACAAATACATATATCCTGAGATCAATTAAAGGCTAATTGACATTCCCAAAAGAACTCTGCAGATTAATTGCTCCTCATAAAACTTGGGTTCTAAATCAGAAGAAAGCAGCAGGGTATTCTCTTGGTTCATTGTTAAGTTACCTATATGGCAAATTCTAATTTATTGTTGTTTCATCAATATAACCCAATCAGATGCAAGTGTGACACTTTCATGTGATGCAAAATAGAAGCATTTCCAAATTATTATCAATTTATTAGTTAAAAAATGTTAATTACTTCCACAACACAACTTTGCAGAAAGTCATTGTACAGACACAATGATTTGAAAATATGTCAACTTCAGCATTGCAGAAAATGTCCTTGAATATACATGTAGTAAATACCATATATGTTCCAAGTACAAGAGCTGCTTTGGGCAACTGAACCTGACAGACCAGGAAATATTGATCTCTTTTACACACTGGAACAGTATAGCCCATTGGCAGGGTGCAGGATAGACTCCAGCACTTGCATGGCTGAAAATGGCAAGTCAGCATTCTAAGTGAGAAAATATAGATCGTTTTAGGTTCACGCCCAGTTTCAACTCACATTGATAGTGGCAATGAGCAAGATTTACATGAACAATACCTCTTTGCATTTTGTTTTTTTGCTATTTAATTGTGAAAGGATTCTTCTGGTCAGGTTCTGTGTTAAATTTAAGATAAAAGTTTGAAATCCATATAGGAACTAATTATGTGATCTCAAATATGTTACACATATTCATAAAGCTATTAGGTAATGTTGTTGAATTCAATTCTAGGGAAATACAGCTTGGTGCTTATAGCACAACACACAACCCTTCATGGAAAAACAGTCTTGGAAAGAAGAATATCTCTACCTTACTCCGTATGTCTCCTAGGAGCTGATAGCAATTTTTGGAAAGAAAAATTGAGAACAGTCAGACCATATTATGCTAGTATTTATTATTTCAGTTACTGTTATGCAGCATGATAATGAAACCACAAGCAGAAAACAAAATTGAGTGATTGCGCATGGCAATTATCTTTCCACCCGTGGGGAAATGATGCATCTCATGTCCTGCCTAACTCATTGTCAAGATTGCAACATGAATAGCTGCTCAAAGAAGTACAGGCGGGTAATCTGCCACCAGAACTGTACTTCAACAAGGAGTCAGTCCTTCAATAAAGACAGGAAAAGGAGAAAATTGGACAGAACTTTAAAAAATGCTCCATTTAAGATTCTGGTGTACACCACAAATCATAATCCAAGGAATCAAGTACTGGTATCTCACACGTTATCACTTAGTCAGAAACACCTCGTAATCTTTCAGATACTACTTTCAAGTGCAGTGTCTGCTATTATGCGTTCAAACTATGTGCAAAGCAATGGCCACATAAGACCCCACCAAACAGCAACCATTAATTAAATGAATAACTGCTCATAAGGTGGAGGGAAATGTGTTTGTGGGAATTTTAAGATGGCTCCTGAGGGAGCTGCCCTCTTTGGCCATCCACTGTCCCTTCTCTCCCCATCTCCTCTTTTCCACTGTTTCGTTCTCCTGACTGGAACAGCGAGTACACATCTTAACCCAAGTTAATTGCTAGTTTATATTGCTTCTGCCTGATAGTTTAAATCCCCATCCCATGGCCATGCCTGTTCTTTGAAAGCTCTGGATCTTCCCTGAAATTTGGTTTCCAAATTTCTGAACTTCTCTGGATGCCAAGGCTATGCTTCTGCATTGGTCTACACTTTAAGACTCAGCTACAGTCTCTGATCTGCTGCGTATATTTTTTAAACTAACTTAACAGCTATTCCCCACCTCTGATCTAACTGTGGAACTTCAATTTCCTGCTCAGCCTGTGACTGGACTCCAGATTCTGCTGCCTTTTCAGCTTTAGTACAGTCAGTTCCTGGCCAGAGATTCACTCAGCTGGATTGAAGTCCGTTTCTCTGCTGTTCTGGATTTTACAATGACTTTCACCTTTTTTTTTTCAAGCCATCATCTTTCTGCTGTCCAACTAAACCTGTAGAGCTCTTTGATCTTCATTTCCATGGAAATACCTCCATCAGCATGTCCTCTGATAATCTACCCTCAAATTAGTTTCTGGACTTGAATTATCTGCAACACCTACTGCTGAATTTGGACAACAGTTCATTGGTGCTATACCAACTCCACCCCATCTCCATCAACTTTATCCCACTATTGGACCTCTGATTTTAGCTCTGGATTTGCATTTATTGTCTGGAAATGCTCAACAGGTCAGGCAGCAACATTGGAAAGAGAAACAAAGTTAATTGTCAGGTCAATGACCCGATGACAGCTCTGATGAAAGGTCACCGACCTTAAATTTTAACTCTGTTTCTCTCTTGACAAATTTTGTTTGATCTGAGTATTTCTGACATTTTCTGTTATTATTTCACCCAATTTCCCTAACCCTGTCCCCTTCCTCTTTCGCAATTTCATGCTGCCCCTTGGTAACGTCATCCAAAAACAGTGTCAATTTTCACATGTACACCAATGACACCTCACCGCCACCTCTTTCAACTCCTCCACTTGTCTCTAAATTTCCATGCTGCTTATCTGACATCCAATATTGGATGAGCAGAAATTTCCTCCAATTAAATATTGAGATAAAGGCGTTGTCTCCATTCCCTGTCACAGACTACATTCCCTGGTAATTGCCTCAGGCAAAACCAGTCCATTCACAACTTCAGTAATATTTGACGACGAGTTGAACTTCCGACCACATATTTGCATTAGCACAATTTCCATCTCAGTAACAGTGCATGACTCCGCTCCAGCTTCAACTCATTTGCTGCTGAAAGCTACATCCATGTCTTTGTTACCTCTAGACTTGATTATACCAATGCACTCCAGGCTGGACTCGCACATTATACCCTCTGTAAACTTAAGATCACCCAAAACTCTGCTGCACATGTTCTTACTCGTACCAAGTCTCATTCACCCATCACCCCATTACCCCATGTTTGCTGGCCTACATTGGCTCTTTGTTAAGCAATGCATTGCTTTTAAATCATCTTGGTTTTCAAATCTCTCCAAGGCCTCGCCCCTCCCTGTTGCTATTGTCTTCTCCAGCTTCACAACCTGCCCAAACATCTGCACTCCTCTAATTCTTGCCTCAACCATTCCAATTTTAATTACTCCACAATTAATGACTGTGTATTTAGCTGCCTTGGCTCTAAGCTCTGCCCTAACAGCTATTAAAAGTTGTACTTTTAAAAGAAGTACTTCATATAAACAGCCTTGCAGGAACAAAGTTGGAAGTCAACAGCCACACAAAAAAATACACAGGACTCCAAACAGGAAACAGGTCATGTTTTCCAGTTTGAAGTTATGGCCAGAATCTACCCAGCAGCAGAAATGATGAACGGATTGCCACTGCGCTCGAAGATTCCCCCGATTAGGCACTGCTGCACATATCTTCATTGGGGGGGCAGAGGGGCGGTAGTCGGGTCAGGTGGTCAGCAGGTCAGGGAGTTCAGGGTGGTGTGATTGGTGGGTCATTTGTGCCCAGGTGTTAGACTCGGTTTTAAATTTCCTGGATAACTATTCAGGTAAGTAGTATGGAACTCTCTGTAGTCTCCGACTCTAGTTCAAAGTCAGAGGCTTTCGCAGAGGGTCCCAGGGAGCAGGGCAATAGCCCTACGGAAATGGAAACTTTCTGGGCAATTCCAATGTAGGTTCGTGTGGAGTTCCACAGGGACTGGAAGATTCGGCCAATAACAAGCATCTGGTCACAGCACTGCAGAAGAGGAGCAAGGCGAATAATCACTCATGGAGTGAAGCTTGATGTATCAAGTTCTGCATATGGAAGTAAAAAAAACCAAGCGGGCAGTCACAGATTGAGGCCAATGCACAGCAAAGGCTGGATTGGGTAATGCACAAGACTGATGTTAGAAGCTCAGTAAAGAATACTGTTTCTGTTATTTTCCCAATTGAACTGTCTGTAGTATGTGCAGGTTAATTAATGTGTGACGGACTCCATGGTTTGGGGAGTCTGGCAGGGTTCAGCGACTGGCATCAACTGGAAGGGTGCCCACGAACCCGAGGAAAGATGAACAGTTCTACAGAGCAGGAGCGCTGGTCTGCAGTGACGTGGAGGGGGTCGGAGCAGCTCTGCCAATCCCAGCAACAAAATATTAATCCACCTCCCCACCAAAGAAACGCCAGGCAGAGGAGGAGGAAGGATGGAAAGCCATGCACCCATGCGACCAGGGTTGCAGCAAAAAGGGGCCCATGTGGCCTGGTGTGCTGGAGAAGAGGTTGTGACACAGGTGAAAAAGAGTAAACACGAAGGCAGGATCTGGGAGCAAGCAAGGTTACTGTCGTTGCTTCAGGTGTTTTAAAGGACTTGATTGACTAGCACCTGCCATATTGTGCACAGGGTTGTTACTCAAGGTTCAGATAAAGGAGGTTTCTGGTGAATCCATGCCATCAAGACTATGGTGCGCAGACTGAAGTAGGTTCGAAAAAGTTCGCCATTTAGGTGAAGACCATGCCTGTGGAACCCGGGTTGGTTGGGAGCTGTTGTCAGATGAGGATTGGTGGCTAGATCCTCGAAGAAAAGGAGTTGGAATTCTACCTGAGGGAATTCAGAGTTCTGAAGGACTTTGAGGCTGAAATTGGTGCCATACGTGCTGAATGGGCTGCTTAGTAAATAGTAAATTGGTGAGAGCTATCTTTCTTGTAACTGCTATTTAATGTGTAATTCATTGATTGTTAACGTAAAAGTTGTCCATTGGCTTTCTCATTGGGATTGTTCAGTACATTTGGTTCTTTTGGTTTGTTGGTCTCCATGGGTATCACAACAAATGACAGAACATTTTGCATCATAACAATAAACTTTTAAAAGAAAAACTAACGGAATTCAGGTGATTAATGGCAAATCAACAATCATATAACTTAGCTGTATGTACCAAAGCATCTGCAACAGCTTCCTCTACATCAGATCCTGTGTTGAGAACTCGCATGGCACTCACTGATGCAGACAATCTACTGGACTGATTAAATCCATAGCGATCAGACCCTGCTATTTAATCAGCAAGAAACAGAAGTTTAAGCATTTAGCAATAAAATATCACATTTCTAATTAATTTTTAAGGGTTAAAAACGTCAAATGGAGTACCAGTTAGGATCACTGAAAAAAAAGTTCAAACAGAACAAAATGTCACATGCATAATGTCTGTGATGTAAATAAATGCTGTAAGTCAAGGTATCAAACGGAAAAAAACTCATAAGGTTTCTGCCTATCCTATCAGTTTACACAGCACAGTGTTATCCTAAATGATATTTATGCTGCAGAGTTTTGCTTGGAAAAAATCTGTGCAGGGAGATACAGAAAAATATGCTATGACTTTGTTCATTAAATCTACTAATTCACTGATGCAAACAAGAAGAGTTAAAAGCAAAGTTCCATCTGTAACTTCCGCAAAAATTAGTTTTACCTTTTTTTTTCATTCCAATTATTCTAAGTGGGGTGACTTCAATCTCTGCTCAATATGTACATTCTATTGGAGGAACAGAAAGCTGGGTGTACAGATACATAGATCTTGACAGGTAGGACTGCACATAGAAAAGGCCATTAAAAAGACAATGGCCCAAATCTTGCAGTCGCCGGATCATCAGAGACCGGATGTATGACTGGAAACGCATGTCAGGATCCTATGGAAGTCCTGACGGTCTGAGCTATGTGGGAATTGCTCGGGATATTTCAACTTCCGATGGGCAATTTCCCTGCTCCCCTGGGCCCTCCGCAATTGTCTCTTACTTTGAGTTGGCGTCAAAGACTTTGGACACTTCTAATGTACTCACCTGAATAGTTACTTAGGAAATGTCTGACAGTAAAAACCTAGTCTAATTCCTGAGTAATTCCAGGGCTGACAGCCCCATCACCCTCACTGACCCTCCCAACCCTCCAATTACCACCCTGACCCATCATCTACCCTGATATCCGGCTAGTCCCCGACCTCCTGGCTAGCACACCAACCCAATTAGCACTCTGACCACCCAACTGTCACCTCACCCACCCTGCCCATCTACCCACTTATCTCACCCACCCTACCCATTCGCTCATTCATCCATTCACCTGTTCACTAACATTCACTGTGGACTTTCAAACTTATCTTACAGCAGCTAGTGCCTTAAAAAGAGGGTGAGTCCTGTCTTCTCCTCGACCCTGCTGTGCTTAAACAAGGTTCCCCGATGGATGCTGCGCTCAATGTGTCGGGCTCAGAAGACCCGGCATGAAATGCAGAGCCACATGGAGTCGGGGAAAAGTTGGAGCAGAGTGACAATCCATTGATGTTGCTGCTCCTTGGAAGATGCAAGTCAATCGGTTTTATGCACACAGGGAAATGATTATTAGAACAAGAGAGTGATATTGAATTTATACAAGACTTTGTTTTGAGAGGGTAAATAATGAAAGGTTATTTCCATTCGATGGATTCATAAGGGGCATAAACTGAAAATTATTAAAAGAATAAAGGTGAAAGTTAGATGTTTCATATAGTTGGTTATAAGAATGGTGCATTTTATAACACTTGGCAATTGAGGCAGAAACTACAAGGCCATTTAAAAAAGAATTGGATAAAAATTAGAAAAGAGAATACACAACAATATGATCAGAAGGATGAAAATTACAAGTGATATTTTTCATTGATATACGTGATGGCCAGAATATTCTCCTTCTGTGCTGTAATTTCTATGATCCTAAGTGCAAGGTTGTGTAAAGATCCTACTATCTGAGATGATAAGAGAGAAAAACAGATCAAAAACATGAGTATGGGTTGGTGATTCTGTCCAAAAATTAATCAATCTCTTTCTTCAGCATCATCAAAGACTGAGCAACCCCATTCACTGGAGCAGTGAATTCTTCAGATTCACAACTCTTTGATTGAAGAAATTTATCCTCAACTCAGTCCTAAATGGCTGACTCCTTCTTCTGAGATTGTGATCCCTAATTCTAGCCAGGGAAAACATCCCACTGAACAAGGGAAAGAATGAATGACGGAGCAAGATGGGAATCGAGGTGAGGTATATTGAGGGGTGCTTTCATGAGGAAGCACACACAAGGAGAGATAACTGAGGCAGGGGCAAATGACAGTGTGAAATACAAAGCTCATACTGGAAAGAAAGTTATTTTTGTTAAATATTTGACTTTTTTCAACATAAGAGTACAAGCATCTCTGCAGCATTACTCCCATTTAAATAACACTGTAACCAAAATGAGATCTTCAAAAATATAATTATCATTTTGATAAGGAAATAAAGATGACAAAAATCGCTCTTTATGGTTACAGATTTAGGAACATGCCAACCAAAAAGATGCCAAGTTGGAAAGTTTGCACAAACAATGTTGGCATGCTGTTACCCGATTTTTCACCTGTAGCTGAATATGTGTCTGAGGTGTAGAGGGCACCAGTTGATCTGGAGTGATGTCTGGAGGCTGTAAGTATAGGATGACACAGACCCTGTCTATTACCATGGCAGGCCTTCGATTATGTGCAAAATGTTAACTTGAACTTAAAGATTTGTCTCTTAGATAAAAAGAGCACAAATCAACAGAAGTAAGAAAATCAAAATGTTGGCAACACTTACTCTAAAAATAAAGAG
The DNA here is from genome assembly GCF_964194155.1 of Cetorhinus maximus. Lineage (NCBI taxonomy): Eukaryota > Metazoa > Chordata > Chondrichthyes > Lamniformes > Cetorhinidae > Cetorhinus > Cetorhinus maximus. Next base: position 44,822,873 of record NC_135882.1, on the reverse strand, counting down.
ATTACACGTAATTCTAAAGACTTGCAATCCTTTTGCTAAAATTTATCCTCATCTTAGTCCTAAATGGCTACCCCCTTACTCTGAGACTGTGATCCTGACTTCTAGAGCTCCCCCAGCTAGGTGGAACAGCCTTCCAGATCTATCCTGTCAAGCTCCTTAAGAATTTCATGTTTCAATGAGATTATCCATTATTCATCTAAACTCCAAGGATATATAGGCTTAGTCAACTCAATGTCTCCCCATAGAACAAGCCCTCAGCCTAGAAATCAGTCTCACAAATTGGCTGAACTCCCCCTCTAAGGTAAATATATCCTTCCGTTGGTAATGAGGCTAAAACTGTACATAGGACTCCAGGTGTCGGTTCACCAAGGTGTTTTATAATTGCACTAAGATTTTTTTACTCTTATACTCCAATTCCTTTGTAATAAAGATTAACCTACCATTTTTTTTTCTTTATATTTCTGTACCTGTTAACTTTCCATCATTCATGTACAATGACACCCAGATCCCTTGGAATACCAACACTTTCCAGTCTGTTACTTTTTCAAAAATATACTGCTTTTCATTCTTTCGATCAAAGTGGTTAATCTTACATCACTCCACAAGATATTCCATTTGCCATGTTCTTGCCCACTCACTTAAACAGTACCGATTGTTTTGCAGCCTCTATGCTTCCTCCTCAGAGCTTACATTTCCACCTACCTTTGCATCGTCAGTAAACTTGGATACATGACACTCAGTCACACCTCATCTAAGTCATTGATATGGACTGTAAAAAGTTGATCCTTGTGGTACCCCACCAGTTACACTCTGCAGCCCAAAAATGACCTGTTTATTCCTACTTTGCTTTCTGTTCATTTACCAATCCTCCATCTATGCTGAATAGACTCCCAATCTGATGAACCCTAGTTTGTGTAATAACCTCTTGTGTGGCACCTTATCAAACGGTTTCTGAAAATCTAATCACACTACATCCATTGGTTCCCCCTTATCTATCTAGCTAGTTATCACAGAATCACATATAACCTCAAAATTATAACCTCAAAAAACTCAGAATTATAAAACACCATTTCCCTTTCATAAAATTTGTGTTGACTCTGTCCAATCATATGGTTTTCTAAGTGCCCTGTTATCACATGCCTAATACACTGTCATCTCTCCAGTCTGGAATGCCTCGGACCAAGTTATTCCTGGATTTCTGCATTTTCTGAATTCTGGAATAATGTTAGAATGCCTAACCACAAGTGTATGAATCGGATATAAATATGTGCCTGAGACTTAAAACAGTGACAAAACTTTATAAAGCAATAATAAAAATTGTTTTATTTATCTAATTACTGTATTTTCCATGTTTTCTAAGTATTGCGCTCTTTAAAATTAGAAAACACATTTATCAGGGGCTGATTACTGTGTATGAAACATTTCTCTGCCCATCTTCAAACTCATCCTTGAAACACCTCTTGGACTGCATTCTCTTCTATCTCCACTCCTCGTCCTGCTTGGATATGTAAGAGGCACTTGTACTTGACAAAGGCTATTAATAGTAGTGCCTGGAAAAGCTCCACAGATTTACCATTAACAACTATTAGGGCCATCCTATGATTCTATAATGTTGGGCAGAATTATCCATTCTGGAGACAATGTCCAGTAGCGGGTGGGATAGTCGGAGCGATTCCTGCTGGGTGGCAGGTTGGCTGAACACGTGCAATCCTATGCTTTTGAGCTTCAAATTATGCATCAGCGGGAGCTCAATGAATCTTGTAGCGGAGCAGGCAAGAATTCGGCCACCCCGCTGTTCCCTCATGGGACGTAGGTCCTGCATTATTTAAATGGCACCCGTATAGAAATCCACTCACTGCAGGACAGGAATTGTTGTGGAAAGGAAAGCAATGACCGCGAAAAGAAACAAATCCTCTGCATCACGATTCAGCGAAGCCTCCCTGGGGATTCTCCTCCAGGCTGTGCAAGGAAGGGAGGTCCTCCTTCTGAGGGATGGGAGTAGGGAGTCCTCCCACTTGAACATGCTGGCCTGAGAGGAGATCACCAGGGATGTTCGCGCCCATGGCACTCAGAAAAAAGCTGCCCTGCAGTGCCGCAAACACATGAATGACCTTCTTCGTTCTGTCAGGCTAAGTGAAACTTCTACTCACTGCAAGCTCACATTCTCATAAGGGCTAAAAACAAAAAACTACTGCGGATGCTGGAAATCCAAAACAAAAACAGAATTACCTGGAAAAACTCAGCAGGTCTGGCAGCATCGGCGGAGAAGAAAAGAGTTGACATTTCGAGTCCTCATGACCCTTCAGCAGAACTGAGTAAAGTTAGGAGAGGGGTGAAATATAAGCTGGTTTATGGTTGGGGGGGGGGTGGTTGTAGGGACAAGCAAGCAATGATAGGAGCAGATAATCAAAAGATGTCACAGACAAAAGGAACAAAGAGGTATTGAAGGTGGTGATATTATCTAAGAAAATGTGCTAATTAGGAATGGATGGCAGGACACTCAAGGTACAGCTCTAGTGGGGGTGGGGTGGAAAGACTGACAGGGTATTACAGTTATAGATTTAAAAATAATGGAAATAGGTGGGAAAAGAAAAATCTATATAAATTATTGGAAAAAACAAAAGGGAGGGGGAAGAAACGGAAAGGGGATGGGGATGGGGGAGGGAGTTTAAGATCTAAAGTTGTTGAATTCAATATTCAGTCCGGAAGGCTGTAAAGTGCCTAGTCGGAAGATGAGGTGCTGTTCCTCCAGTTTGCGTTGGGCTTCACTGGAACAATGCAGCAAGCCAAGGACAGACATGTGGGCAAGAGAGCAGGGTGGAGTGTTAAAATGGCAAGCGACAGGGAGGTTTGGGTCTTTCTTGCGGACAGACCGCAGGTGTTCTGCAAAGCGGTCGCCCAGTTTGCTTTCCGTCTCTCCAATGTAGAGGAGACCGCATGCATGCATGCTTCTGAACTGCTCTTTCATCCATTGTATTCACACAGTTAATCCATCTGTCTTTATGCAGGACAAGGTCTCACATAACAAAAGGGAGAGAGCCCTGGAGTTGCGGACCCTCTCAAGGTTCAAAGAGCTGGTTGACGAGCTGGCTGATATTCCTGCACGGAAAGAGAGATCAGCCTCCCCCAAAAAGCCAGTGAGGGTATATCCAGTGTACATCAACAACATACGGAAAATTACGAAGTGATCTTTAATGTATGACCCTGCTTTGTCAATCACTAATTCTCTCTTCTCTCTATTCCAGGAACCAGTAAGAAAAGGGGGAGGACTTCCTTAATAAGAAAACAGAACCCCAGACCCCTATGAGGAGGAAGCAGACGTATGCTCAGATGAAGAACCATCACTGCATTCATCTGCACCCTCCACAAGCGCAGATACATGCACATCGGTGGGACCTAGTTCTACAGCAGACTAGGGTTCACAATCTGGTGACCATCTCATAGACATGGGTCCACAGCAGGTGGAAGCAGCTACAGCCAAGGCCTCCGACATTCGGAAGGCTACTGGAGACCAGGCGCCTGCTGAGACAGAGTCTGATGATGAGCCTCTGCAATTGGCCCTAAGAGACATGTTGGAGATGCGAACACAGGCAGGGGAACGTCAGGTAGAGTAGGCAAAGGCCATCAGCAGACTGGAACGAAGAATAGGAGAGTCTGTCCACATTCCATCTGATGTCGAGGCTCCAGCAGCGAGCATATCGAAGTTTCCACTAGAAGAGTTCCAGGTCCAGCAACTTCTGTCGAATTTGCGCTTGGGCTTGCACACCATCACTCTAGCCATGGGTGTGTTTCAGCAGTGGCTAGGTGAGAGTGGGATGGGCACCTCAAGCTTCCTGCAGGTGCCTCTTCTCCTCAAGGAATCAGGGAGGGCAGGAGGGAGGAGAAGCGCCAACCAGGCACCCCAGGGGCATCCACCCAGGTCACTCCAAGGGTGCCCTGCCACTCTAACTCCCCTCTGCCAGTGACCCCATCAACTCCAGCAGGTCAGGTCAAGGAGGATGCATCTGCATCAGAACAGGGAACACTTAGCAGGCTGGGGCCCTAAAGGCCTTAGACCACCAGAGGATGCCCGCTGAAGTCATCTCAGACAACAGAGCCTAGCAGTCAGCAGGCTGTCTCCACTCAGCTGCGGGTGTTGGAGCTGCACCTAGGTGTAGTGGTAGGTTAAGAAAAATGAAGAAGTTTTCAATGCACACTGGTGGCATGGGTGATCACTCATTGTTTTGACTTTTCACTTCTGTAAATGTATGTTGGCTTAATCTTCTCCAACTCTCATGAATTTAATTGATATTCAATGCAGTTAAATGTCCCGCATTCATTTAAGGGTCCAAAATGTACCCCCTAAAGAACTCCCATCGTGATATTCAGTTGCCTTAACTCTAACACAACTGCACCACAGTGAGTAGCCTTGATTTCCACATCTGCAACATCAGGAAAGGCAGATCATTTGTGAGACTGATGGCTGGCCAATATACCTGTCAGCCTTAAATATCAGGCAGACATTATCTGGGCTCTGGAGAAGTGCTCATCAAGGTTCGTGATTAACCTGCTGCTGTTGCACTGACGTCTATTGTTTATGGGTGGCACAAGTAGTCGTTGCAACTAACGTTACAATCATTTCTCCAATGTGTAATTAGCGATGGTGCTTAATTTATGAAAGTGGGTTAATGAAAAAAGTAGTGTCAAACTTCAAACCCCATAGGCTTTCATGCCTCTCTGCAGGAAGATTGCGTCTCCACACTTAAGGCTGAACATCATTCCATGCTTAGTTCCCACTCTCCCCATGCATGATGCTGAGCTAGGGAAGTAAGGGTCAATCGGGAACATGACAAGTGTCTGCAAGAGGGGTATCAGTGTGTGATGTCAGAGGTGTGTGCTCATCTTGATGAAGCTGTCTCCTGACCCTGTGATGATCTTACGTTGCTCCTAGATGGTTGCTTACCAGTGAGTTACGTGATGCTTTTGTGAAGGCACATCCTACAACTCGATATGGAATTCATCACATGACAGTGCACTCACTGACTTGGGGTATATGGAAAGGATTGGTCTATGTGAGCTGGATTACGTTGAGGACTGCCATGCCTGAAAGTGATGCATTTGCAAGTCCTAAGCAAGGTCCATGAAGGGAAGATGTTGTCATTGTTTGCTGTGGCAATGCTGACTGGGCCACCTTTCTCCCTAGTGCCAAGGTCATCCAGGACAGAAACCTGGCATGTTTCCGATGATTGCAGGACCCTGAATGTTTGTAACTAATCAAACCACTGTCCTATTGAGGCAGTCTGTGAGGACATTTCAAACATACCTCGCAGATGTAGAGTTAAAGATCACTGCATCCTGATGTGTGAAGGGCAATTGGGGGTCAGTAGCAAGATGATGCCTCTGCATTATAAATTCATGACAGCTGGTAATGGGAGAAATGGAGCTCCCCGGATGCTGTTCTCTCTGGAGATATTTAAGCATAAGCCACCGAAAAATGTTGTGTGCATGCGGGCTGTCTTACTAAGCTGGTGTCACACTGATATGAGTGCATCCATGTGTGAATTGGATTTTCAGCTGCTTGAAAGCTGCCATTCCCACTGATTTGGTGGTGCCACGATTGAAAGGATTGCAGTGTGTGGTGTTGCTTAAGGACGTGCGCTAAGGGAGTGCTAATCACATTCTACAGAAGCCACATGTTGCCAAGGCTACTATGTCTTCAAAGGATGACCTCATTATGAGGACATAAGGCGAGTAATGCTGCTTACATGATCATTGAGAGATTTTTGACCTTTCCTGAGATGTTCAAGCTGAAAATAAAGGTGTTGGTGCATCTTATGCATCAAAGGCTGAAGGAAACTTTTATTGTGAAAATTTGTCATCACCTTATTCCTCCTGGAATCTTGCAGCTATGAGGTTGTCATGGCCATGTCTGCTGCGTCATGCCCATGCAATGGCCTCATGTGGCTTGTCTGAATCGTCGTCCATCCCCTTCAATGTCCTCCTCGTCAGAGGAGACATTTAGCTTCTCAATGACTCCCTCCGGCAATATATCCCCTTGTGCGAGGCACAGCGAACAATGATGACGGGGGACACTCTTTGTGGCGGACACTGGAGAGTTGCACCTGACTGGTCCAAACTTGGGAAATGCATCTTTAGGAGGCCAATAGTTTGCTCTATTAATGACATTGTGAAGGAATGGGAGGCATTGCATCTCTCCTCAGTTGCACCCTATGGCCAACCCACAGGCGTCATTAGCCATGTCTTCTGGGGGTATCCTTTGTCACCAAGGGGCCAACCTTCTAAGCGCCAAGGGCCCTCAAAGGTCCATGGGACCTGTGAGTGGCTCAATAAGTTGTGAGTACTCCCTGGGTACTTAGCACAAACATGTGGGATCTGCATTCTGTGGTCACAAATTCTGGATGTTCAGAGAGTGAAATCCTTTTCTATTTATGAATCTCCCAGTTTGCTTCCAAGGAGCTCTCAAGGCCACGTATGCATTTGAAGGCGCCCTGACACATACGAAACTTGAGATTGCAGCAAAGCCCACAGCTCTTGAAGCCTGGCTTGTGTCATCCATGCAGAACTGCATGTAACAGTGAGCTGTATTGAAATGGGCATGTGTCACCTCCCTTATGCATGTGTGTCGCCTATTGTGAGATTCCACAAAGGTTCCCAGTACAGCCCTGGAAGGATCTGTTGGCAAAAAAGTTCAGTGCCGCGGTCACCTTCAAAGCAACTGGTGTGGAAAGCCCTCCAAGTCCTTGCAGCATTAGTTCCTCATGGAAAAGGTGGAAAATATGAGCTATAACATCCATTGACAAGCGAAGACATCTGTGGAATGTCTTCTGCTCATCTCCATGTTATGAGCAGCATATTCTATTGGCCCTTGATCATGCCAAACGTCTTTGTGGATTTTGCCCCCACCCATCCCTCCTCTTCAGCATCTGGGATTTCCTAGGGCCCTTCTAGCTCTTGCTCCTCAGGCTGATGAGTCTTCTTTGAGCTATGCCAAATCAGCGATATGCCCTTCTTCTCCTCACTCTAATCAAAGCTATCAACAAGGCAGCATTGCCTGCAGCCTGCATTCTCCACTCCTCCTTGTATCTATGAATGGATACAATCATTGATACTTCCCCTTGAATGGTCTCCTGCCATCTTCAAGCCAGGAATCCAGTCTCAAGCCTTTGACCTGCCCTCAGTCTTGACATTGACATCCCCAGGACACCCCTTCCAAGCTAATAACATCCTGGAGGTCCACAGGAGGCTGAGCATGCTCCTCAGATGTGACTGTGTATTCACAACGAGGGTCTTGATTAGGCTCAACAGACCCATGTGCTGTAACTCTCAGGCAGGCTATTACATATGAACATAGGAAATAGGGGCAGAAGTCGTGATTCAACCCCTCAAGCTTGCTCCATTCAAGATCATGGCTGACCTGTTTCTGTTTCGAATTCCACATTCCCATCTACCCTTGATAAGCGTTGATTCCCTTGCCTAACAACAATCTATCTATCTATCTACCTCCGCCTTAAAAATATTCAATGACTCCCCTCCACCGCTTCTGAGGCAGAGTGTTCCAGAGTTGCACAACCCTCAGAAACAAAATCTCATCTCAGTCCTAAAAGGGCGACCCCTAATTTTAAAACAGTGCCTCCCCAGTTCTGAGCTCACCAACAAGAGGAAACATCCTTTCCACGTCCACCTTGTCAAGGTTGTTTAGGATCTGAGATACTTCAATCGAGTCACCCTCCTTCTTCTAAATTCCAGCAGAAACAAGCCCAGTCTGTCTAACCTTTCTTCATAAGACAATCCGCTCATTCCAGGTATCAATCTAGTAAGCCTCCTCTGAATCGCCCTCCTATTCATTTACATCCTTCCTTAAATAAGGAGACCAAAATTGCAGTATTCCAGATGTGGTCTCACCAGTGCCCTGTACAACTGAAGCATAACATCGTTGCTTTTATGTTCAATTCCTCTCATAATAAGACATAGCATTAAATTAGCCTTCTTCATTACATGCTGTACCTGCATATTAACTTTTTGTGACTCATGCACTGGAACACCTAGATCCCTCTGCACCTTAGAATTCTGCAGTCATTCTCCATTTAAGTAGTACTCTGCTTTTTTATTCTTCCTGCCAAAGTGAATAACTTCACATTTTCCCACATTATACTCCATCTGCCAGATTTTTGCCCACTCATTCCACCTATCTTTATCCACCTAACTTCCTTATGCCCTCTCCACAACATACTTTCCTACCTATCTTTCCGTCATCTGCAAATTTAGGTACCATGCCTTCGCTCCCCTCGTCTAAGTCATTGGTATAAATAAATTGTAATTCCAATCATCTATCCATGCTAATATGTTACGCCCTACACCATGAGCTTTTGTTTTCCACAATAATCTTTCATGTGGTACCTAATCAAATGCCTTCTAGAAATCCAAGTACAATACGTCTACAAGCTCCCCTTTATCCACAGCGCATGTTACTCCTTCAAAGAACTCCAATAAACTGGTTAAGCATGATCTTCCTTTCATAAAACCATGCTGACTCTTCCTGATTGGCTTGAGTTTTTCCTAAGTGCCCAGCTACAACCTCCTTAATGATTGATTCTAATACCTTCCCAATGACAGATGTCAAGCTAATTGGCCTTTCATTTCCTGTTTTCTGCCACCCTCCCTTCTTGAAGAGAGGGGTTAGATTTGCTACTTCTAGTCTGATGGAACTTTTCCAGAATCTAGTGATTTTTGGAAAATGAACACCATTGCATCTGCAACCTCATTAGCTAAGACAGATGTTAAGCTAAATGGCTTGTAGCTTCCTTTCTGCCTCCATCCTTTTTGGATAAAGAACTTACATTTGCTATTTTCCAATCTCACGGAGCCTTCCCAGAATCTAGGAAATTTTGGAAAATTAAAACCATTGCATCAACTATTTCACTAGCCACTTCTTTTAAGGCCCTAGGATGAAGTCCAACAGGACCTGGAGATGGACTGCTGCTTCCCTTGTGATTGTAATTTCATCAAGTTCCTTTCTCCATTCCACCTCCTGATTTACAGCTATTACCGGAATGTGTTTTTTAATCTTCTATAGTGAAGACAGAAGCAAAATATTTGTTCATTTCATCCGCCATTTCATTATCTACTATTAAATCCCCATCGTCATTCCATGGAGGATCAACACTCACTTTACTTACTCTTTTCCTTTTTAAATACCTGTAGAAATTCTTGCTATCTATTTTTGCATTTATAGCTAGCTTACTCTCATATTCTAATTTCTTTCTTCTGATTAACCTTTCAGTCATTCTCTGCTGTTCTTTATACTCTGACCAATCATCTGACCTGCGACTCATCTTTGTGCAGTTACATGCTTTTTCCTCAAGTTTTGTGCTTTCCTTAACTTCTTTAGTCAACCATGGATGGTGGGTCCATCCCTTAGAATTTTTCTTGATAGTATGAATATATTTATTCTGAGTAATATGAAATACTATGGGAACATTGAGGCTTGTAGCGTCCATTTAGCTTCTGTGCAGTAGCCATAGCCCTTGATAGTCCCTTTTCACATGCCCGTGATGGTTGTGGTTTGTGGAGGTCAATCATCACTGTAGGAGTTCCTCAGGGTAGTGCCCTAGGCCCGACCATCTTCAGCTGCTTCAATGACCCTCCTTCCTTCATAAGGTGAGGAGTGGGGATGTTCGCTGAAGATTGCACCACTGTTGAGCACCGTTCACAACTCCTCAAATACTGAAACAGTCCATGTCCAAATGCAGCAAGACCTGGACAATAACCAGGCTTGTAACAAGTAACATCCACGCTACACAAGGGTCGAGCAATGACCATCTCCAAGAGAGAATCTAACCATCGTCCCTTGACACTTGATGGCACTGCCATCGCTGAATCTCCCACTATCAACATCCTGGAAGTTACCACTGACCAGAAAGTGAACTGGACTAGCATCTACAAGGCACAAGTCATACTCTCCACTTGCCAGCATGAGTGCAGCTCCAACTACACTCGATAAGCTTGACACCATCCAGAACAAGGCAGCCCACTTAATTGATACCCCAACTACAAACATCCACTCCCTCCACCACTGACGCACAGTGGCAGCAGTGTATACCATCTACAGGATGCAGTACAGGAACTCACGAACGCTCCTCAGATAGCACCTTCCAAATCTTTAACCACTACCATCTAGAAGGACAAGGGCAGCAGGCACATGGCAACATCACCACCTGGAAATTCCCCTCCAAGCCACTCACCATCCTGACTTGGAAATATGTCGCCGTTCCTTCACTTTCGCTGAGTCAAAATCCTGGAACTCACTCCCTAACAGCAGGTTCACTTATGCCCACATGGATTGCAGCGGTTCAAGAAGGCAGCTCACCACCACCTTCTCAAGGGCAACAAATGCTGGCTTGGTCAGCAACACCCACATCCCATGAACAAATAAAAAAACAAACCCCATCCTTGTTGATTGTAATTTTCTTGAGTTCCTCCCTTCCTTCCATTTCCTGATTTACAGCTATATCTGGGATGTTAGTTGCATCCCCTACAGTGAAGACTGATGCAAAATACCTGTTCAATTCAACTGTCATCTCCTTATTTTCCATTATTAATTCCCTAGACTCACTTTCTATAGAACACTCACTTTGTTAACTCTTCTTTTTTTTATCTATAGAAACTGTTGCTATCCTGTTTTTATATCTCTAGCTAGCTTTCTCTTGTACTCTAATTTTTCCCTCCTTATTAATCTTTTAGTCACTCTGCTTTTTTTTATATTCCGTCCAATCTTTTGACCTGCCACCTGTCCTTGCACAATTATATGCTTTTTCTTTAAGTTTGATACTATCTTTAACTTTTTAAGTTAACCATGGTTGATCGGTCCTCCCCTTGGAATTTTTCTCTCGCTGGAATGTATCTATTCTGTGTATTCTGAAATATCCCTTTACATGTTTGCCACTGCATCTCTATTGACGTAACCCATAACTAATTTGCCAGCCCACTTTAGCTAGTTCTGCTTTCATGTCCTCATAATTGCCCTTACTTAAATTTAAAATACTAGTTTTGGACTCACTCTTCTCTCCCGCAAACTGAACATAAAATTCAATCATATTATGATCGCTGCTATCTGCTTTTACACCACTAGCTAGCTTTCTCTCAAACTTTTCTTTCTCCCTCTTTTTTAAAAAATCATTCTTTGCTGGTTCTTAAAAATTTGACCAATCTTCTGACCTACCACTAATTTTTACAGATTTGTAGTGTTTCTTCCAATTTGATACCATCCTTAACTTCCTCGTTCAGCCATGGATGATGCATCGTTCTCAAAGAGTCTTTCTTTCTCAATGTAATAAACCTTTGCTGAGAGTTAATAAATATCTTCTTAAAACTCTGCCAGTGCATCTCTATTGTCCTACCTTTTAATCTAGTTTCCCAATTCACTTTAGCAAGATTTGCTTTCATACCCTTATAATTACCTTTATTTAGGTTTAAAACACTAGTCTTAGACCCACACTTCTCCACTCCAACTTGAACATGAAATTCGATCATGTTATGAAAGCTGTTGCCTTGAGGTTCCTTTACTATGAGGTTGATTAATCCGGTCTATTGCTCATTACCAATCCAGAATAGCCTGCTCCAGGCTGTAGAACGTACTGCACGAAGAAATTGTCTTGAATACACTCTATGAACTCATTTTCCAGGCTACCTTTGCCAATTTACATGTATATTAAAGTCACCCATGATTATTGTGGTACCTTTCTTACACACCCCATTTATTTCTTCCTGCATACTCTTGTCCTGCCATGTAACTACTACAAGTGACCTCTTTTACTATTTCTTATCTCCATTGAAACTAATTGTACATCTTGCTCTTTTGAGCCAAGGTCATCTCTAACTACTGTACTAATGACGACCTTAATTAAAAGAGCTACCCCACCATCTTTTCCTAGCTTCCTATTGTTTTGAAATATCAAATGCCCTTCAAGATTGAGGTGCCACACATTCAGGCACAGACAAGTCACTTTTCTCAGCTGGCTGTCAATGCGGTGCCGGGGCAATGGCTGCCCTGTGGTCAAGGTGAATGGGCGGCGGTTGATGGTAGCGCACAAACATGTGCGGGGAGGGTAGTAGCCACGCATTAGGGAAACCTTGTATTAAGCGGTCATTCCTCCGCAGCTGAGTTCAGGCACAGCTGCATTGATATGCTTGGAGTTGGGCCTCCAGCTTAGCTGCCCACTCAAGCAACACAGAGGCCTGAAAGTACCACCAAATGCTCCAGAGCTCTTCACCCCCTCGGGCAAAGACTGCAAACTAATAGGTGTTTTAGTGGGCTGCAGAACAATTGGACGACCGCACACGTTGTACAATCTCCTTGTGAAAGCTGGCCATGGAGAAATCACTGGTGGAGGTGATCACTGCCCCTTGCAATGTCATCATTCAGGTTTGGACTGGTCTCCCCAATGGTTCAAGCTAACAGCACAGCACTGCAGTGCGGATTAGGAGAATGCCTACGCCTGAGCTGAGCACAGACTGCATTCCAGTCAGTGAGTCTGCCGCCAATCAGTCAGGTGGAGTGGGGTGGAGGTGGATGGGGTTTCACAGTATTCGTTACAGTGCAAAAGGCGGCCATTTGGCCCATTGAGTCTGCACTGGCTCTCTGAAAGAGCATTCTGCATCGTCTCACTCCCCTGCCTTATCCCCATAACTTTGCACATTCTCTCTTTTCAGGTAGCAATCCAATTCCCTTTTGAATACCTCGATCGAACCTACCGAAATTGCCTCCACCACCCTTTCAGGAAGTTTGTTCCAGACTTCAACCACACTTTGGGTGAAAATTTTTTTCCTCACATCACATTTACTCCTTTTGCCAATTATTTTGAGTCTGTGCCCTCGGGTTCTTGATGTTCTCGAGTGGGAACAGTTTCTCGCTATTTACCCTGTCCATACCCCTCAGAGTTTTGAATACCTCTACCAAGTCTCCTCTCAGCCTTTTCTCCAAGGAAAAAAGTCCCAACCTTTCAATCTATTTCATAGCTACAGTTCTTTAGCCCTGGAATCATTCTTGTGAATCTCTTCTGTACTCTCTTCAATGCCTTCACATCCTTCCTCACGTATAGCACCCAGAACTGGAGGCAGTACTCCAGATGAGGCCTAACTAGTGTCTTATACAAGTCCAATATGACCTCCTCACTCTTGTACTCAGTGCCCCTATTAATAAAGTCTAAGATACTATATACTTTATTAACTGCTCTCTCAACATGCCCTGCCATCTTCTGCTATGTATTACCTATGTATGCATACACTGAGGCCCCTCTGTTCCCGCACCTTCTTTAGAGGCTCTCCCTTTATTTTATACTGTCTCACCATATTTTTCCTGCAAAATCAATTACCTCACACTTCTCTGCATTTGACTTCATTAGCCACTTGTCTGCCCAATCCACCAACATGTCTAATGCCCTTTTGAAGTTCAAGACTGTCCCCATCACAGTTGACAACATTTCCAATCTTCATGTCATCTGCAAATTTTGAAATCATGCCTGGCACACCACAGTCTAGGTCATTAATATATATAAATTCCTTCACTGTCGCTGGGTCAAACTCCTGGAACTCCCTCCCTAACAGCACTGTGGGTGTGCCTACACCACTGCGATTGCAGCAGTTCAAGGCAGCAGCAGCTCAGCACCACCTTCTCAAGGACGAAATAAATGCTGGCCCAGCCAGCGAAGCCCACATCCTGTGAATGAATTGAAAAGCAAAATCAGGAAGAGCAAGGGTCCCAACACTGACCCTTGGGGAACTCCACTACAAACCTTCCTCCAATCTGAAAAACAACCATTTATCACTACTCTCTATTTCCTATCACTCGGCCAATTTCTTATCCAAGTGCCTACTTCCTCTTTTATTGCATGACCTAGAATTTTTCACACAAGTCTGTTGTGTGGCATTGTATCAAATGCCTTTTGAAAATCGATATGGACCACAACAACAGTGTTTCCCTCATCAACCTTCTCTGTTACTGCCTCAAAAAGTTCCAGAAAGTTAGTTAAACATGATTTTCCCTTAAAGAATCCATGCTGGCTTTCCTTAATTA